>NC_137016.1:34443234-34538234 GCF_032717465.1 Coenobita brevimanus | reverse complement strand
GTTGGGTTAGGTTCGGTTAGGTTAGGTTAGGTTGGGTTAGGTTAGGTTAGGTTGGCTTAGGTTAGGTTGGGTTAGGTTAGGTTAGTATAATGCAAAATAATGTGTTTTTAATTAATCTTAATCTTGATTTGGGCGAGTAAACCCACTTTCGGAATTCTTACTCAAATTTCCAAAGGGGGGATTTTCCCCCCAAAATGAAGGTCAGAATTAATAAAAACACACTATTTTGCATTGGAACACAAACAAATTTTCATTAAAAAAACACGTTGGTAACTTTTTACCTAAATGTGGGACAGGTAGATGTCACAAACAGGAATCTAGGCAATCATACAACATTTACTGAGATCGGGAGTAGCAGTATCTCGCAGGATACTGTTAAGACAATAGTTCAGGATAAAAGTGTACAGTACAATGAAGAGCACTCAAGGTGTTGGGCAGGGGAATCAGTCACTGTAGCTTTAAGGGAAATCGACATGATGGCGGAATAGGTAGCGCGAGTACAGATTTTTATGTCGCGCAAGAATTATATTACTAGAGCAGAAATACACATTCACTCAGGTCACTGTAATCACTGCTCGGCTTCTCTTGCCAGTTGGTTAATACCTTTGATACTGTGACACGGATAGAATCTGGGCTTAGTTCCTTTCTAGTATGCTAATACACTGTCTGAGGTTTAGGTCACTGTTTCACTGTCGGTCTATACTTCCGGTACGGTAACAATGTTAGATGTTGGGCTTAGTTTCCGTCTAGTATTCTAACACACTGCCCAATGTCTCGGTCACTGTTTCACTGTCACTGTATTTCCACTGTCACTCAATGTTGGGACTGGGTAGGGTGGCGGCTTTGGCGGAGGGCAGCGGGAGATCTTACAGCCCGGCTCCTGAAGGGGGCTGAGCTCCGCTAGGGGCCCAATATCCTGCGGCCACAGGATCACTCTTGGAGGCGTCCTCTCTCGTCCGGGGCTGCGTGTGGCGAAGGGCCCCACACTGTCGGAGCTGGGAACTGGGGTCCGGCCCTAGGGACTGGGGCAGAAGAGTTCCCTGAAGCGCTCACTCAGGCTCCTGACGGAGGACGAGTGTCGTCTGCGTTGGGGTGGGGAGAGGTCTCGCCTGGGGGTCCAGGGGGCGGCCTCAGGGGCCCGTTGGCTGCAGTCTCCTGTCGTCAGGGCTGGGCTGCGGCATCGGCATCCATCAGAGTCCATCAAGTAGGGTCCCTCTGCAGCCAGCTGTGCAGAGAATAGCCCTGGAGATAGTACGGGGCCTCTCCATGGATCTCCAAGGTTGAGGCCTTCCTCCTGAAGGTTACCTCGCTGGTGGTGGACAGTAGGGTCGTCTGCACCCCCGCCGGTCAGCAGGTCTGATGGCAGAACACCCTCTGGTAGTGGAGTCACAGGGGGTGAGGGGCTTTGGTGCTCCCCCCCAGAGGGGCTGCCAGCCGTCGCTGGATTCCTGTGGGCGACAAAACGAGGGCAGCTACTGGCCGTCCCTTCGTCGTAGGCGTTGCTACTGGCCGTCACCTGGGCCCAACTCCCTGACGGGGATGCAGGCAAAGTGCGACTACGGGCCATCACTTGCCTGTCGGCGCAGCTACCAGTCGTTGCCTGAGCCCCGTATAGAGGACGACCTGCTGATAAGGAGCGGCTGCAGGCCGTCTTATGATGTCGGGTGTGGCTACCGGCCGTCGCCTGTGTCCTGTCCTCTGAAGCAACTACAGGAGGAGAGGGGACATACCCTTCTCTCCCCAGGGCAGCTACTGGCCGTCGCTGGTTCCTGTATGGGGGTATAGCAGCACCTGACGGGGGAGCAGCTACCGGCCATCTCCTGCTGTGTGGCCTGACTACACGCTGTGGGCTTTTAAGGGTGCAGCTACCGGCCATCGCCTGAGCCTGGCTACAGGCCATGGCTCTTAAGGGGGAGCAGCTACTGGCCGTCTCCTGCAGGACAGAGCGGCTGCAGGCCGTCTCTGGGGAGCCTTCTGAGTGGCTACCAGCCGTCTCTGGGAGGTCTGAGCAGCAACTGGCCATCTCACAAAGGGCGCGGCTGCTGGCCATCGCTGGGGTGCTGCTTGGAGCTAAGGAAGTAGTTCCACCCCGATCCTGTTGAGGGTCAGCTTGCCTGCAAGGTAGTCTCCGTTTCCTGCTATGGTGGCAGGAGGCGAGTTCCGGGTCATAGGGGTGCACGGCCCTGGCAGACTTGTGTCCCTGTCGCCTGGGGTCGGGTTGCGCTCTATCTGCCCCTCCATAGGCTCCTCCCGGGGGTGTTGTGCTGTCCTCAGTAACTATTCCCGGCATTTTACTTTCCTTTTCCATCCCTCTCCCTGTTCGTCACTTCTGCCTTTTCATACTTTCCTCCCCTTCTCTTCTTCTCTTCCTTCTCTTTCCATCCCTTCTCCTTCTACACTTAAGTTTTCATTCCTGCCTCAATCACCCTTCGTCTTCCTTATCCTCTTCTTCGTACTTCCCTTCCCTTCCCTTCCCATCCCGTTTTCCTCATTTCGTTATCTCTTTCCTTCACTTTCCTTATTCCCTCACTTGTCCCCTTTCCCTCTGTCTCTCTCCCCCTCCCCCTCCCCGTCCCTCCCCTTTCCTCTCCCACTCGCTTTCCTTCTCCCTCCTCTTTCCTCTGTCACTTTCCCCTCATCTTGCCTCTTCTCCCTCTCACTGTCCTTTCCTCTCAGTCTCCCTCCCTCTTCTCACCCCACTCCTTCCCCTTCCCCCTCATCACCACTCCTTCCCCCCCTCCCCTTTCCCTTCCCCTTCCCCTCCCCTCCTCCCCCCTTTCCATATTCAGTGGCGTGTTAGGGTGGGTGGGTGGTCGCAGGAAGCTCGCAATTAGACTCACTGTAACAACCTGGTCAGTCTGCCTAAATTTGCCCTAATTGGCGGCGTCTACCTCTGTTATTGGCTGTGTGGACATATCTTGTGGCTAGCTGTGTGATGTTGCTGTGGCTAGCTGTGTGATATTGCTGTGACTAGCTGTGTAATGTTGCTGTGGCTAGCTGTGTGATGTGGCTGTGGTGGTTGTGTGATGTTGCTCTGGTGGTTGTGATGTGACTGTGATGGAAGCAGTGTATGGTGTGGTGTTGTGCTGTGGTGGTTGTGTGATGTGGCAGTTGTGGTTGTGTGTTGCTGTGTGATGATGCTGTGGTGGTTGTGTAATGTGACTGTGGTGGTTGTGCGTGTGTGTGTGTGTGTGTGTGTGTGAAAGAGAGAGAGAGAGAGAGAGAGAGAGAGGAAAATGCCTAATTTAACATTGTCAAGTACACACCCATCCTTTCACATACACACCCATCCTTTCACATACACACCCATCCTTTCACATATACGCCTAAACTTTCACATACACACCCATCCTTTCACATACACACCCATCCTTTCATATACACACCCATCCTTTCACATACACACCCATCCTTTCACACACCCATCTTTTCACATACACACCCATCCTTTCACACACCCATCTTTTCACATACACACCCATCCTTTCACACACCCATCTTTTCACATGCACACCCATCCTTTCCCATGTACACTTAAACTTTCACAGACACATCCATCCTTTCACATACACACCCATCCTTTCACATGTACACCTAAACTTCCACATACACACCCATTCTTTCACATACATACTTAAACTTTCACATACAAACCCATCCTTTGACATACACACCCATCCTTTCACATGTACACTTATCATTTCACTAGGACGCAGACTCAGCATTAACGATATAAAGAACCAATGGGACACCCGCCTGAGGGACGTTTACCTGCGGTCGACGGGTCTGCATGGCCAGGTGGATCATGGTTATGCAACAGCAACAAAAACAATACGAACAACAAGATCTATGGGACTGAAGTGGCGAAGGAGTGGAGGAGTGGGGAGGTGACTATGGAGAGAGAGAGAGAGAGAGAGAGAGAGAGAGAGAGAGAGAGAGAGAGAGAGAGAGAGAGAGAAAGGAGGGAAGAAACCTTAGATATAGTAAGTACAATGTTGATAACGACCAAAAATGAGGATGTTAAAATTTAGAGGAAAGAAATTATCACACTCTTTTATGCCTAATTCTTTATATACCATTCTGAGAGGCAATCTAAAGGTTTCCGAGACTGATTTTTTTTTTATTTCATAAAGGCTTCCAATTATTCCGGGAACTGTTGTCATAGGCGCTCTCTCTCTCTCTCTCTTTCTAAGTGTGTGTGTGTGTGTGTGTGTGTGTGTGTGTGTGTATGTGTGTGTGTGTGTGTGTGTGTGTGTGTGTGTGTGTGTGTGTGTGTGTGTGTAGTCCCTATTATACACTTGCATATCCCTTCATGTCAAGGCCTTCCTCTTGGCTGGAGGAGGAGGAGGAGGAGGATGGCCTGAGGAGGAAGAGGAGGTGGAAGCGGTGGTGGAGGAGGAGAAGGAGGAGGAGTAAAATCGATAATTAAAGATTATGATGATGGCGATGATGATGATGGCTGGATGATGAAAAGGGAAGAGTAAGTAGGAAAGAAAAGTAAAGAGAAAAACACAATATTGAGAATGATAGTGGAAGAGAACGAGGAGAAATAAAGCAGGAAAGATAGAAGAGAAAATAATAACGAATGATCACAAGGTCACGAGTAGCTGCAGGATAGGAGTGGTTGTTCTGAGAGAGAGAGACAGAGACAGACAGACAGACAGACAGACAGACGAGTCATATTGCTGACTTCATCTAAATCTATCTTTCATGTTATATTGAATACCGAAAAAGAAAATACGGTGTGCTTTGTCGAAGCGATGTCCTAGGCGCATAAAAAAATACTAACAGTTGTCATTTTTACACCGCAAAATTAGCCACACATGTAAGATTAAGCCTAACTAATTTATAACTGTGATGACACCTCTATAATTGCGATAAACGAGTATACAGAACTAGTATAATTACACTTACATAATTAAATTGTAGTGGATATTTTGTCTTCAATATAGAACTACTGATAGAATGAAAATGTAGATCTATTGTTTCTGTTTAGATTTATTTTAACTATATGGAATTTTGTACCATTATTTATGTATTTTATTATATATTTATATTACATTAAATGATGGAGGTACAGTCAACGTAAAAAGTATCGACACTGTTTCGATAGAAATAATCGTGGGGAACAGTTGAGACGAGGTGACAGTCTGTTCCCTTTCCTAAACCTGATATAGTTTTACAAGAAAACAACCAGCCTTCAGTTTGTTCCCTGTCGTAACTTTTATTTTAAAGGGAGGTAAACCAACCTACAATCGATTCGTGACTTTGATTTATTTGTACAGGAAGATTACCAGCGAACAGTTGATTCCTCAGTGTAACTTTTATTTTTACAGGAAGAAGACAAACTTGCAATCGATTCCCTGTCGTAACTGTTTCATTTTTGCAGGAATAACAAGAGGGATGATTGTGCACTCGCCTTTTTTTTAACCTGCGGTAGTTACGGGACAAAGATTTGGCTCTTTTTTATATAGTGGAAGGTGGGGAAGACCAACATCCACTCACTCGACATAATGCTGCGTTTTGGTGAATCCACAAAGAATGACAATCCAAGTGGTTCACTGCAACTCAGGAAAACATTTACTGCTCTTGGTGATAACCATATGAAATAATGTCGCCTCGTGGTCTGGTGGGTTCAGGTACTCCGACTAGGTCAAGATGCAAAGGTTTACATCATTTTTTTTTTTTTCACATAATACCACTAAGGGATGATTGAGCATGGTCACCTTTGCCTTAAATGTTGGGACTAAGTAGCCTAGCCCCGGTCCTTACGCTCCTGATGGGACACAGAAGGATTGGATGATGGGTGGATGGATGGATGGAAACGGAAAGTTGGTAAGTCCGCGCTCTCCTGTCATTGTCCATCCTGGGGAAACAAATCAGTTACGACTGGGAATCGTTTGTGTGTTGTGAATCTGGCTCTTGGGCAAAATTTCCCCGGACGTTTCGTTGTAGCGATAGATATTTCACCTTAACTTGGCCCATATATCTATCTATCTATCTATTGCCAGACGCCTCAATCCCGTTTGGGGTGGCCACAAACAAATCGCCTCCAAGTCGCCGTCCCCCGCCATTTCACTGCCCTGCTCCCAACTCACACACCCCTCTCTCATATACCTCTCCACCCCATCCCTCCATCTCATCCTCGGCCTCCCCCTCCCTCTTCCCCCCTCCACCTCACTCACATACACTCTCTTCGTCAGTCTTTCACCCTCCATCCTCTCCACATGGCCAAACCACCTCAGTGTGTTCCTCATAACGCTTCCTATCACATCCACATCCTCACCACAACGCTCCTTTATATCCTCATTCGTCAGCCTGTCTCTCCACGTGACTCCACAGGCTCCTCTTAAATAACCCATTTCCGCTGCTCTCACTCTTGACTTGTGTCCTTCCAACAATGTCCAAGCTTCACTTCCGTACGTTAGAGTTGGTATCACAATACTGTCATGTAGTAACTTTTTCACTTCCATGCTCACTTCCCTGTTTCTTATCACTGCTTTCAAAGAACCAGCAACCTTTCTTCCCTGCTGTACCCTTTCAAGCACTTCACCCTCCAAACCTCCATCCTTACTCATCACACTACCCAAGTACTTAAACGTACTCACATTTTCCAGTTCCTCACCATCCAACCTCGCTGTACATTCACTGACTTCACCTCTCTCAAAGACCATCACTTTACTCTTCTCTACATTCACCTTTAGATTCCGTTTCTTACACACTTTCTCAAACTCATCCACCAAGCCCTGCAGCTCCCCTTCGTCTTCACTCAACAACACTGTATCATCTGCAAACAACAGTACAGGGAGTTTCCAAACACTATCCTCTCTCACCAGGGCCACTCCAACATCCACTACTCTACCTTGTACCTCTTTTATTACCCCATCCATGTACAGATTGAACAACCATGGAGACATGACACATCCCTGTTTCAAACCAACTTTCAAAGAGAAAAATTCACTTAGTATCACCATCCACACTCACTGCAGCCTTCGCACCATCGTACATACTCTTCACAGCATTCAACAACTTCCCATCTACTCCATATATTCTTATCACTTTCCACAATCCTTGTCTATCCACCCTGTCATATGCTTTCTCCAAATCCATGAAAGCCGCATACAACTTCTTTCCCTTCTCTAGAAACTTTTCCACTAAAGATCTAAGAATGAATATCTGATCTACACAACCTCTTCCCTTCCTAAAGCCTCCCTGTTCTTCTCCAACTAATTTCTCTGTTCTTTCTCTAACTCTGTCTATAAGTATCCTACCATACACGTTTCCTATTATACTAAGAAGACAAATGCCCCTATGATTACCACACACTTCTTTTTCCCCTTTTCCTTTGTACAAGGGAATAATTATACCTGACTTCCAATCCTCCGGGATTCTACCTTCCTCCCAGGCCAATCTGCACATCTTCCACATCCATTCTACTACTATCTCTCCCCCATGCTTCAGCATTTCACCACACACTCCATCAATTCCTGGGGCTTTCCCCGATTTAACTTTCTTCATTGCTTCCACAACTTCTATCCTACTGATTTCTACCTGTCTTCTCACCTCCCTCCTTCTCCCAGCCATTCCCCAGCCACTTATACTCGCATTACTTCCATCCTCTACGTTCAACAATTCCTTAAAGTGTTCTCTCCATCTGCTCACTTTTTCTCCCTTCTCCACTAGTAATCTACCATTTTTATCTTTCACTCCCCTGCTAACTTCACTTCCACCCTGTCTTACTCTTTTCACTTCTCTCCAGAACATTTTCTTACAATCCCTCCACTTTACACTCAAATTCCTTCCAAATTCCTCATCCACTCTCTTCTTACTCTCTCTTACTAATCTTTTCACCTCTCTCTTTCTTTCCACATATAACTCTTTCTTCCACCTCTCAACTTCTTCCACGCCCCTATTTCTCATCCATTCATTGTATGCTTTCTTCTTTTGTGCCACAGCCTGTTCCACCTCTTCAGTCCACCACGCTGTTCCTTGCACCCCCCTCCGTCTTCTCTTCATCCCACACACCACATCACATGCTGCACATATTTCTTCTGTAAATATCTTACTCACACCTTCCACGTCTCTCATCTGCTCCAATTCATATTTGCCCAATCGTTCCTCCACTTCTCTCTTATACTCTGCCTTTTTCTCATCCTCTTGTAACCTTTCCACTCTCCTTGCAACTACTCCTTCCTCTCGTCTTTCCCTTCTTCTATTCCTCCATCTTACTTGCATTCTAATTCTGGCCGCCACCAAGTAGTGGTCAGAAAGTCTGCTCCCCCAACCTCTGTACACTCTTGCATCCTTTACACATCTTCGCATCCTTTCATCCACACACACATAATCAATCATTGCCTTGCTTTCATTCAGTTCACCACCCACCCTTCTCATCACTCGCCATGTATACCTGTGGATCATTTTATGCCTGAAGAGGGTATTGGCTATCACCAACCCCCTCCCAGCACAAATGTCCACTAACGCACTCCCATTCTCATCTATCTCAGCAGGCACACCCCACTCACCAACTATTCCATCCACCTTCACATTCCCAACTTTACCATTCATATCACCAATCAAAAACACTCTCTCATCTCTTCCAAACTTTTCCATACACACTTCCACATTTGTCCAGAACTCTTCTCTCACTCTTCTAGCACGATCTTGCGTTGGTGCATACACACACACAATCGCCCACATTTGTATTCCAACTTTCAACTTTACCCGCACAATCCTTGACCCAGCTGATCCATACTGTCTTATGCTCCTCTTCCATCTTTTACTCACAACTATACATACTCCTTCCTTTGCCCTCTCATTCTCACCTACTCCTGCACATATACCCCATCCATACTCCCATTCTCTCACACTTTCTCCTCTCCATTTTGTTTCAGTTATTCCACATACATCCACTTTCGCACCCTCAAGCACCTGGACAATCTCTCTCTCTTTCACCTCACCATTCGCTCCTCTTACATTCCATGTACTCATTACCAAGTCCTTTGTCCGGTCCTGGGTCGTCATCGTTTGGTCAGTCCTTGTCCGAGGCTTGTTGTTTGTTTTTTTAGTTAGTTGTTTTCCGGGGAGGGGCACTAACCCTCCGCCAACCCTTTTAGTCGCCTTTTACGACAAGCAGGGATACTGGGGGAGTATTCTTGAAAACCCCCCTACCCCCAGGGGGGGTACTCATTTTGCTCTAACTTGGCCTGAAATTGCCTTATCTCCATCTGCAGTGCTGAATTATATCAATCAGTTAACACTGGACTATAATGGTAGTCATAAAGAAGTGCTTTGGAAAAGATAGAAACCCGTAGCATTGTCCTTTTCTGTCATTGATCTACGTGAAATATGCTGCAAAAGGACGAAAATGTGGACCATGAAAAGAGATGTAATAATTTTACTTTGGATGATACTGGACTCAGTTGACGTTTCTGTGTATGTTTTGATGTGTCAAATAATTCTGAGTAACGAAAAATGTGGGATAATACTAAACAGTTTTACTTTAGTGAGATATAATTAAATGTGAATAGGTATTCATACATACTAAACATTACCAAATCCTGAAAATCATCATGAGGCCCCAAGAGTTATGTACCGGGTAAGTTAACGTCACCTGTTTTTTATCAGTTGATAGAAATCCCTGCCAATAAGAGGACTAACGATACACAGTTATTTTAACAGTACAACAATGGCAACTGCTTCTACCACAGGACACAGTTTTTATACTATTTGAAATTATGAAGATATTAATCAATTAGCGATAAGATATCTAATGGTAAAGTGGTTATTGAAGGCTATGATCAACCTAGTCAGTTCGGAAGAAAAAAAATCTGGAAAATGTAACGGATAATATGTTTAGGTCTCCAGGGGTGTTAGCGATATATATTTGGTTATGGAAAAAAAAAATAAAATATTCCTACGTATGGCATTCCCGGGTTCATCATGACTTAGTGAAAAAAAAAAAAACAATAAAATTTTATTCTAGGTTGAGGAGAGGAGCATTAATCAAACCCCAGCCCATGACACGCCAGGCTCACTCGTTGTGCAGATGGCTAAATTGGCAAGGCTTGTTGCGTAATTCAGTTGGAATTGGAGGGGAGGAGGATAAGTGTGAGTGACGAGCATAAAGTGGGGGAATGCGTTTGGAATGGAGAAAAATTTATATTTTTCTATACACATACACACACACACACACACACACACACACACACACACACACACACACACACACACACACACACACACACACACACACACACACACGCTATACCTATGTGTAAAAATATATATGAATATTTACAAAATGTGTATGTGTATATAGACAGACAGAATGATAGATAGATAGATAGATAGATAGATAGATAGATATAGATAAAAATATAAGAATATATACCGTGTATATATATATATATATATATATATATATATATATATATATATATATATATATATATATATATACACAGTATATATATATATTGCCAGACGCCTCAATCCCGTTCGGGGTGGCCACAAACAAATCGCCTTCACGTCGCCCTGTCCCCTGCCATTTCACTGCCCCGCTCCCAACTCACACACCCCTCTCTCATATACATCTCCACCCCATCCCTCCATGTCATCCTAGGCCTCCCCCTCCCTCTTCTACCCTCCACCTCACTCACATACACTCTCCTCGTCAGTCTTTCACCCTCCATCCTCTCCACATGGCCAAACCACCTCAGTGTATCCCTCCTAACGCTTCCTATCACATCCACATCCACACCACAACGCATCTTTATATCCTCATTTGTCAGCCTGTCTCTCCATGTGACTCCACAGGCTCCGCTTAAATAACTCATTTCCACTGCTCTCACTCTTGACTTGTGTCCTTCCAGCAGCGTCCAAACTTCATTTCCATATGTTAGAGTTGGTATCACAATACTGTCATGTAGTAACTTTTTCACTTCCATGCTCACTTCCCTGCTTCTTATCACTGCTTTCAAGGAACCAGCAACCTTTCGTCCCTGCTGTACCCTTTCAAGCACTTCACCCTCCAAACCTCCATCCTTACTCATCACACTACCCAAGTAGTTAAACGTACTCACATTTTCCAATTCCTCACCATCCAACCTCGCTGTATATTCACTGACTTCACCTCTCTCAAAGACCATCACTTTACTCTTCCCTACATTAACCTTTAGATTCCGTTTCTTACACACTCTCCCAAACTCATCCACCAAGCCTTGCAGCTCTCCTTCGTCTTCACTCAACAACACAGTATCATCTGCAAACAACAGTACAGGGAGTTTTCAAACACTACCCTCTCTCACCAGGGCCACTCCAACATCCACTGCCCTACCTTGTACCTCTTTTATTACCCCATCCATGTAGGCTACAGATTGAACAACCATGGAGACATGGCACATCCCTCTTTCAACCCAACCTTCAAAGAGAAACATTCACTCAGTTCACCAACCACACGCACTGCAGCCTTAGCACCATCATACATACTCTTCACAGCATTCAACAACTTCCCATCTACTCCATATATTCTTAATACTTTCCACAATCCTTGTCTATCCATCCTGTCATATGCTTTCTTCCAATCCATGAAAGCCGCATACAACTTCTTTCCCCTTCTCTAGAAACATTTCCACTAAAGATCTAAGAATGAATATCTGATCTACACAACCTCTTCCCTTCCTAAACCCTCCCTGTTCTTCTCCAACTAATTCCTCTGTTCTTTCTCTAACTCTCTCAATAAGTATCCTACCATACACTTTTCCTAGTATACTAAGAAGACAGATGTCCCTATGATTACCACACACTTTTTTTTCTCCTTTTTCTTTGTACAAGGGAATAATTATACCTGACTTCCGATCCTCCGGGACTCTACCTTCTTCCCAGGCCAATCGGCACATTTTCCACATCCATTCTACTACTATCTCTCCCCTATTCTTCAGCATTTCACCACACACTCCATCAATTCCTGGGGCTTTCCCCAGTTTAACTTTCTTCATTGCTTCCACAACTTCTATCCTACTGATTTCTTCCTGTCTTCTCACCTTCCTCCTTCTCCCAGCCATTCCCCAGCCACTTACACTTGCATTACATCCATCCTGTATGTTCAACAATTCCCTTAAGTGTTCTCTCCATCTGCTCACTTTTTCTCCATTCTCCACTAGTAATCTACCATTTTTATCTTTCACTCCCCTGCTAACTTCACTTCCACCCTGTCTTACTCTTTTCACCTCTTTCCAGAACATTTTCTTACAGTCCCTCCACTTTACACTCAAGTTCCTTCCAAATTCCTGATCCACTCTCTTCTTACTCTCTCTTACTAATCTTTTCACCTCTCTCTTTCTTTCTACATATAACTCTCTCTTTTGCCTCTCAAATTCTTCCACGCTCCTATTTCTCATCCATTCATTGTATGCTTTCTTCTTTTGTGCCACAGCCTGTCTCACCTCTTCATTCCACCACGCTTTTCCTTCCACCCCCCTCCGTCTTCTCTTCATCCCACACACCACATCACATGCTGCACATATTTCTTCTGTAAATATCCTGCACACACCTTCCACGTCCCCCATCTGCTCCAATTCATATTTGCCCAATCGTTCCTCCACTTCTCTCTTATACTCTGCCTTTTTCTCATCCTCTTGTAACTTTTCCACTCTTCTTACAAATACTCCTTCTTCCCGTCCTTCCCTTCTTCTATTTCTCCATCCTAATTGAACCTTGATTCTGGCCACCACCAAGTAGTGGTCAGAAAGTCTGCTCCCCCAACCTCTATAAGCTCTTGCATCCATTACACATTTTCGCATCCTTTGATGCACACACATAATCAATCATTGCCTTCCTTTCATTCAGTTCACCACCCACCCTTCTCATCACTCGCCATGTATACCTGTGGATCATTTTGTGCCTGAAGAGGGTATTGGCTATCAGCAACCCCCTCCCAGCACAAATGTCCACTAAAGCACTGCCATTCTCATCTATCTCAGCAGGCACACCCCACTCACCAACTATTCCATCCACCTTCACATTCCCTACTTTACCATTCATATCACCGATCAAAAACACTCTCTCATTCCTTCCAAACTTTTCCGTGCACACTTCCACATACACTCCCCTCGTTAGTCTTCACTCTCCATCCACTACCACATGGCCAAACCACCTCACTGTGTTTCTTCTAAGGCTTCCTATCACATCCACACCACAACGCTCCTTCACTTACTCATTTGTCAGTCTATCTCTCCACGTGACTCCACATGCTCCTCTCAAATAACCCATTTCCACTGCTCTCACTCTTGACTTATGTCCCTCCAACAAGGTTCAAGCTTCACTTGCACAAGAGTTGGTGTCACAATATTGCCATGTAGTAGCGTTTTCACTTCCATGCTCACTTCCCTGTTTCTTATCACTGCTTTCAAGTAATCAGCAACTTTCTTCCTTGTTGTACCCTTTCAACCACTTCACCCTCTAAAGTTCCATCCTTACTCATCACACTACCAAGTACTTAAATGCATTCACATTTTCCATTTCCTCCTCATTGAACCTCACTGTACATTCCCTGACTTCATTTCTCTCAAAGACCATAACTTTACTCTTCTCTACATTCACCTTTAGATTCCGTTTCTTACACACACTTTCAAACTCATTCACCAAGCCTTGCAGCTCCCCTTCGTCTTCACTCAACAACACAGTATCATCTACAAACAATAGTACAGGGAGTTTCCAAACACTGCCCACTCTCACTAGGGCCACTCCAACATCCACTGCCCTACCTTGTATCTCTTTTCTAACCCCATCCATATACAGACTGAACAACCATGAAGACATGACACATCCTTGCTTCAATCCAACCTTCAAATAGAAAAATTCACTCAGTTCACTATCCACACGCACTGCAGCTTTAGCATCCTCATACATACTCTTCACGACCTTCAACAACTTCCCATCTGCTCCATAATATATTCTTAATACTTTCCAAAATCCATGTCTATCCACCCTGTCATATGATTTCTCCAAATCCATGAGGGCATACAACTTCTTTCCCTTCACTAGAAACTTTTCCACTAAAGATATAAGAATGAATATCTAATCTACACAACCTCTTCCACTTCTAAAACCCCCCTGTTCTCCAACTAATTCCTCTGTATACACGCATTATTATTATTATTTTTTTGCAACCACTGAAATTATCTCAAAAGGCGAAATCATTCCACACTGACGGAGGTGTTTATAATACCCATCTATCCATCATCCAATAGTACCTTGCCCCAGGAGGAGCGTAGGAGCCCGAGGCTAGGCAAGTTGGTCCTGACATTTAAGAAGAGAGTGACCAGTCTCACTCATCCCTGAGTGGCATACCGTAAGCAATGAGCCCCAACTTCCCCTTGGATATAAACTTTCACCGGCTCAATCCGACTGGAGCGCCGTAATTACCCACTAAACCACGAGGCGCCATAATTTGGTTATATGGTTACCACCCAGCGTAATAAATGGTTTCCTGGTGTACAGGAAATTGGCTTGTCACTCAGTGTAGAGTCGCCCACAGGAAGAAGGAAGAGGAATAATTATATTATATTATTATATAATTATCGAAATAATCTGACTTTGCCGTTACAGGAAGGAAAAGCCAAGGTCAGCGTTAACAGATATCCATGAATTTTGTACATTTTTACTTGTGTGGGCGGTGAACATCCCACTGTTTATGTCACTCACGTTCACCGCTTGCTCTGAAAAATATATTTTTTATTTCTGACTATCACTCAAGATTTTCTCACGCATTTATCGCCCTTCATTTTTGCCTTCGCTTTAACTTTTTTTCTTTTTTTCGTGAATCTCGCTCACTAGCCCTTTATTTTTTTTCCCGTATTTCACTTTCATTTTTCCTTCATATTCTTCATTTATCACCTGTCTTGCCGTCACTTACACTCTTGCACAATGACGTAATATTAGCTTTTATCCATTGCACCGCCACCTGATTTATGCAGGTTAGGGAAGTTTTAGTGTCATGGGAGGTTTACATACTGTATCTCTCTCTCTCTCTCTCTCTCTCTCTGTACATGCGTGCGTGCGTGCGTGCGTGTGTGTGTGTGTGTGTGTGTGTGTGTGTGTGTTTGAGAGAGAGAGAGAGAGAGAGAGAGAGAGAGAGAGAGAGAGAGAGAGAGAGAGAGAGAGAGAGAGAGAGAGAGAGTTGCAAATCATCTTTTATCTTATGGTGGTTGAAGCTTGGTGGCTAGATGGGTGTGTTGGTGGCCGGATGGGTGGGTTGGGTTGGTTGGTGGATAAGTAGAAGGGGTGGGCAAGGTGGGTAGACAGATGGGGGTGGGTAGGTCGGATGAGCGAAATGTGTGGGGTGGGCTAGTGAAGAAGGTGGAATGGGCATGTGGTTGGGTGGTGTGGGATGGGCGGGTGTGTTGGGTGGGTCTTGTGGGTGGGTGCGCGGATGTGTAGCTTCCCGGTCGTCAAGTAAAGGGATGGGCTTACCGTACCGGGTCAATTGGCAGGTGTGTGGGTGGGTGTGGAGAACAGATCTGTGGGGTAAACAGGACCATGGCTGGATGTACGAAATAGGTCCATGCAGGATGCGTCCTTGGGGAAAACGGCCAAAGTGGAAACATAGGTTCAATGGGAGAAAAAAGTCCATGGGGGAAACAGGTCCATGTAATGAAATAGGTCCATGTAGTGAGCTGATGTATCCCCTATTGTGAGAAAGCAGGTCCATAGGGAACTAAGTCAATGGAGAAAGTGTCTGTTATGGGAAAATAAGTCTATGGTGAACATGCATTAGGCCTTTGAAGAAGACATAGATCCCTGTAGGAAAAATGGGTCCATGGTGGAAAATGGGTCTGTGGTTGAAATAGACCAGAAAAATAAGTTCATAGTAAAAACAATTCATATATATCTATCTATCTGTCTATCTATCTATCTATCTATATCTATCTATCTATCTATAGTTCCATCGGGAAAACAGATAATTGAGAATAAAATGGGTCCTCAGGGAAAAAAATGGTTCATGGGGTAGAAGTTCGTCCATTGGTGATATATAAATAACAAAGGTTCATGGCAGAAATAGGGTCATAGGAGAAAGTCGGTGTGTGAAGGATGGGTCCAAGGCGGTAAGTGGGTCCAAGGGGAATAATGGGTTTAAGGGGAAAAATGAGTTAATGGAGGAAAACAGGTTAGTGGAATGAAAATATGTCCATCGCGGAAAACAAGTGTAAGGAGAGATGACCCCAAGGGATGTAGCCGAAGATGAGTTTATGTGCTAGTAGTAGTAGTAGTGGTAATAGTAGTAGTAGTAGTGTTGTAACAGCAGTTAGTAATAATAGTTGTAGCAGTAGTCGTCGTCGTCGTACAGGTGTAGTAGTAGTAGTAGTCGTCGTCGTCGTACAGGTATAGTAGTAGTAGCAGCAGTGGTAATAGTAGTAGTAGTCGTACAGGTATAGGAGTAGTAATAGCAGTGGTAATAGGAGTAGTAGTCGTACAGATGTAGTAGTAGTAGCAGCAGCAGTGGCAATAATAGTAGTAGTCATGCAGGTGCAGTGGTAGTAGTAGTAGTAGTAGTAGTTGTTGTTGTTGTTGTTGTTGTTGTTGTTTCTTACTGCTGAAATTGATACTGGGAAAAAATGAGGAGGTTCGTATCATTTTTGCATGACCAGTCGCCCACAGTTGCAGACATTAATACTGATCCACCTCGGTAGCCTACGAAAAATAACGAGACATTGAACAACTACTCTAGAAATTCAGTATTGCTATCTTCTGGACACAACAGACTTTTCAGAGTTTTGTGTAAGAGTTTCAGTATTGATCACCTAATTAGTACATCTATATTACTGACTGCGATTGTACCTAATATCCACCGTCTCCGTCTGTCTCTCTGTTAGCCTCTCTGCCTGTGTTTTTTATTGTCTGTTTGGGTTTCTGGACTTTTGCCTGCCGGTCTGTTCATCTGTTTGTGTACTTATTGCATCTTCCTTTTTTTTTTTTTTTTTTGCATATTTATTACTTAAAACTTTTATTATCGACATAAGTTTGCATAATCAGTAACAGACGAGATAACAAATTTTATAGCACCATACAGTATGTAGAATTAATTTGGTCAGAAAGAGGTGATTGTGGGCTAAGATGACAAACGTGTGGCTCTTCGACAATGTATCGTTGGGTTGCATTCTAAATCGCCATGGAGATTCCTTAGCGATGTATTCTGCACATTATATCTCTGTGTCTAGGTTCATCTGAAACGTGAACCCAGTGAACTGCAGACTGAAGTTTCCTTTCTCTGGTAATCCACCATCTTCCTTTAAGAAATAGAAGAGATTGAGGAATATTTATATAACCAGGCAGAGGACAAGTTCGGTTTTATCCTTGTCCCCACGTGAAGGCGTCCCTCCCAACACCCACTGAATGGGCTAATGCGGGATACATTTGGACACAGGAAAATTATAAACAGGGCCAGTAAATTACAAAAGACACCTTACTTGGGGTTATCGCTCTCACGGTCAGGGCAACTCTAGTATTCTATTCCCGCTGAGGTCAGACGATTTCATTCAGCAGTGAGTTGTAGGAACCTTAGTACTAAAATGGGATGCCAAGTCCAGCTTTGACAGTTACGGTGGAATGTTTGTAAAATAATGCGATATGAGTGGAGGATAGTTGAGAGCACCTTCCTGAACGGAGAGAGAGAGAGAGAGAGAGAGAGAGAGAAGTACTTAGGCGAAGTGGAGGCATTAAACTGGGAGAAGCGGTATATAAATCATGATCAGTAAAATATGACGAAGAAAATGAATCCACAATTGAAAATAATCAGTGCTGGGTAGGTGTGCAAACAATTGCGCAATTGTGCACCGTTGCGCTCCGGTGAATATCGTTTGATCATTGTACACCGCACGAGACAATGCGCAATATTGCACTTTCGCGCCTGCTTTGCGCACCTGTCCTGTGGATTGTGCACTGCGCAATCCAAGGGACACGTGGTCTTGGGAGCTTCCTGTATGTCTGGACAAGGGATGGAGGAGGCTCTAGCGGGTCGCAAGGGTTCTGCTGCGGGGAGGCGGGAGGGACGGAGGGTATTTCTTAAAATGCTTCAACAGAGATAATGTATTTTAATATTTTTAAAATCATTATTATTGGTAAATAATAATAAATTAAAAATACATTATTTATTAAGAGTAGCATATACAATTCCTTATAAAAATAATTAAAACATTTAAATCAAATATCCACAGCTTAATATTTTACTAGGCTGTGGATATTTGATTTAAATAATATGTTTTAATGATTTTTGTAAGGAATTACACGTTATATTATATCTATATTGAATAATTAATAAAACGTCTTGCGAAAATGCAGATAAAAGTAAAACTGGCAACATCACGGCCTTTGTTTCCCTCTCCCTCCGCTTCACAGCCCTCTCACTCTTCTGTTTGAACTTCCCACGAGTGAAAAAGTTACTACATGACAGTATTGTGATACTAACTCTAATGTATGGAAGTGAAGCTTTGACCTTGTTCGAGGGACAGAAGTCAAGAGTGAGAGCTGTGGAAATAAATTATTTGAGAGGAGCATGTGGAGTTACATAGAGAGACAAACTGACAAACGAGAAAGTGAATGATCATTGTGGTGTGGATGTAGATGTAATAGGAAGCGTTAGGAGAGACACATTGAGGTGGTTTGGTCATATGGAGAGGATGGAGAGTGCGAGACTAACGAGGAGAGTGTATGTGAATGAGGTGGAAGGGGGAGGCCAAGGATGAGATGAAGGGATGGAGTGGAGAAATGTATGAGAGAGGGGGGGGGGGAAGCTGGGAGCAGGGCAGTGAAATGGCGGAGGCCAGGGTGAGATGGAGGCGATTTGTTGCTTGTTTTTGGCCAGTGGCCACCCCTTACAGGATTAAGGCGTCTGGCAGTAGGTAGATAAATAGAATAATAATAAATAAAAGTATCATAATTTATTTAAATATCTCAATATTTTACAGTAATTCCCACAAATATATGCAAATGGTTTGCGCTAGCGCTTAGTGACATTGCACAAGCTAAATAACATTTTCTATTATTTGTAATTTGTGCACACTTGCACAAATTACAAATAATAGAAAAAAAATAATAAATAAAAGTACGTAAGTATGCTATTTTCTTTTTAATATCTCGACAGTTAACAGTAATTCCCACAAATATATGCAAATGGTTTGCTCTTGCGCTTTGCGACATTGTGCAAGCTAAATATTTCCTCTAACTATCGTATGCACTACACCACATGCACTTTACATTTCACACAATGTATCCCACTATGTTACAGGGGTTGGCGCCAGCAAGGGCATGCAGCCAGAAAACTTTGTCCCCACTACCTAGTGGCGGACTTCTGGGGGGAGGCGTGACGGGGGTTCCAGCAGCATAGATCGTGGGTCCAGGGCGAGATGGGGCTCGGGCCTGTGCTAGAGCGTACAGGGCATTGCGGTTCCCAGGCTGCGGCTTCCGCCCAATAGACAGGGACCCGAACCTGGGAGTAGCGCCCCAGGAGGCTGCCCTATCAGTGAGTGTATATTGGTGGGATAGTTGCAGTGCCAAGGCGGGCTTGGAGGGTGTCCCTGCAGCTGTCCTGGCAGGGTGCCCCGAGGTCACTACCACACCCATTGGTAAGCTGGTGGGCCAGGGGTCCCAGATCCATTGCCTGGACCTGGGACTGTGCAGTGAGTGGGGCCTGCGGTATGTCTTTCGCCCTTTATTATCCCGCCCCATCCCGACCACTTTTTCACCACTGGTACCCCCCCAGTCCCGACCATTTTTCAACCCTTTTTTTTTTTTTTTTTTTTTTTTTTTGCTAAAACTTTCGCTTTTGGTCAGAAACAATGGTCAGTGACCAAGAAATTGTTCCCCGGGGTCCATAATTGCCCTAAACAGGTATGCCTTGGTCCCACTTGGCCCCGTGTTCTCCGTAGGCGGTCTGAGCCTCTAACGTTTTCTATGGTATTATAAGTCTGGGAAACCAATGAAAGTAAGTAGATATGTATTTATTACAAACATAGAAACATGTGATAAAAGAGTATATTGGATTTTATACAAAAATAGAGCAGAAATAAGCATTGTACCATCGTGTGAAACGAGCAAAATAGGGCAACTTGGTCACGATGAATCGCTAACATTCGAAAATCATGATACATATCATTTTTTTTACTTACATAATACTTCTACAATAACATTATACCATTTTACATTTTATTGAACTGTTTTTACATATTCACAGGCCTTTTGATAACATTTCGCGTAATGTTAGCGCTTATTTACGTAGTGAGTGAACTCGCTGTGACTGTTGTTTCAACTCGTATTGTGTTTTTTCTACTTACATAATACTTTTCTAATAACATTATACACTTTTCAACTTTATAGAACTGTTTTGAGATAATTTCAGGCCTTACGTAAATATATAGCATAATGATAGCGCATAATAACACACACGGTGAAGTCGCTATGACAACTATTTCAACTTACAACCTATTTTTGTACTTATATAATAATTCTCCACTAACATTGCACATGTTTACACTTGATATAATTGATATCACATAATTTCAGAACTTACGATGGAACTGAGCGTCATATTAGCGCGTACTTACACAGGGAGTGTTATCGCGATATCATTTGTTTCATCTTACACTAGTATTCAACTTATAAAATACCTTACTACTAACATTACAACAAATTCCACTTTATATAATTCCTATCACATACTTACTGACCAGAATGTGGGTGTACTCGTGACATCAATTATTACAACTTACACTATTGTTCAACTTATACGTTTTATTCATGCTAACATTACACCCGTTTCCACTTTATATTCTTGCTATCACATATTTACTGACCAGAGTGTTATACTGAGCGTCATATTTTCGCAGATTTACACAGTGGGTGTAGTTTTGATATCAATTCTTTCAACTTACACTAATTCTCAACTTATACATTACTTTCCTGAAAACATAACACCCGTTTCAACTTTATATTTGACTTAGCACCTACTGACTGGCCTTACCATTATAATGAGCGTCATTTCGCCTTCCCACACAGTTTCAGTAGTGTAGGAAATTATGATACTCTTTGAAACAAGGCTGAAGGCACAACGCAACATTGCACTCGACACACTCATACCTTGTGTCTTTTCTCTGAGTGGATGGTCTGACTGTCGAGTGCTTACATGGCAGCGACGCTGGGGTTTACGACGGTTTGGGTCGGAAGGGATTGCGCTGGGATAGTGGCGTCCTGCAAGACGTAGGGGAGTCTGGGCAGCCATGGGGGTGCGGGTGCGGTGTGTGGGTCTGTCCTGGGCATGCTTGGCGATTATTCCACGTGCCAGCTCCCTCACAAACCCCTCAGAGGTCTCTGATACTCCGGTGGTCATTGCGTGCAGGTAGTGGGCGTTCAGGACCGTGATGTCGAGCAAGTGGAAAAAGAGTTTCTTGTACCACTTCATCGTGGTCCTGGCACAGTCAACACTTGAAATCATCGAGTCTGACTGATCAACTTGCCTCATGTTCAGATTATAGTCCAGTACAGACTCGGGTTTCCATACGTTGCGCCTCCTCTCGCTACGGTGATCCGCGGAGTCTGTGCGGTGCATCAGGGGGCTGTGAACAGTTGATAGCAGGCAAACTTCCCTGTTGTGGTTCCACAGGGTGGCAAGGATGTTATTGGCCTGGAAGAAAACCACCTCGTTCTTGTCAAGTTTCCTCCCTATCTTGACCATATGGCGACGGTTTCTCTTGACTGTACCACAGACTCCGGTGTCGTGTTGGTGGAGGAACCTAGCGAGAAGAGGGCTAGTGTACCAGTTGTCCAGGTACAACACATGACCACGATGAAGGTACTCTTCTATCATTGTCTTCATCACGGCCCCAGAGAGTCCTATACTCCAATCTTCTGTTATATCTGTCTGTGCTCCCGTGTACAAGACTATGTCTTGCGCATAACCAGTCTTACAGTCACACATAACAAAGATCTTGAACCCGACCTGGTGTCTCTTGCTAGGTATGTACTGCCTAAAGGAAATATTGCCTCTCCACAACACAAGACTCTCGTCTATGACGAGGTCTCTGTAGGGATAAAATGAGGAGCGGAACATTTCCCGTAAATGATCAAATACCAGCCTAATTCTCCTCATTTTATCTGTGTTATTTGCATTGGCTGGATCTTCTGCATCAAAAAAGTGGAGACGGCCGAGAATATACTGAAATCGGTTACAACTCATCACCTTTCCAAAGAAAGGTGTGAGGATGATTGGGTCAGTTGTCCAGTAGGCAGGAATTTGGTTTTTCCTTACCACACCCATCAAGAGAACCAGGGCCAAAAATAGGAACATCTCTGAAATTGTCACGGGATAGTCATATTGTTGGGAATGCCTGCTCGTGGTTCCCAAACGTTCACTTTCACGGCGCTGTGATCGTGAAAAGATATTAGTCTGTTCAACTATGCGCCCCACAAACGCCTCCCCAAAGAACAAGTGGAAAAAATCCACCCTAGACGAACCTGCATGCATACCTGGAGCCGTGCAACCAGACCGCCACTCCTCAGTGAAAGGGTGAATGATGGGAGTAAAATTACTCCCATCTTCCCAGTTCCACGTGACACCACCGTCTCCAGTCACGTCCCATCGTCCCCTTCGTCTGGGTGGGGTGGTGTGGGTGGGGGGGTTGTTTGGGGTGGTGGAGAGCGGCGCCTCTCATCACTCGCACTTCTCTTCCCTCTCCCTTTTCCTTTACCCTTTCCCTTCCCTTTCTTTCCTTTCCCCACATCCTGGGGCTGTGGGGAGGAAGTTTGGGAATATTCTGGGGCGAAAGACGTGCTGGGGAGTGGCTCCACCTCCTCTCCCCTAGGCCTACATACACCACGTGCTCGTGCTGCCTCCCTCACACCACTTGCCCCTTCACCCCGCACTACCCCCACACCACTCTCACTTTCACCCCGCGCTGCTGCCACAACACTTTCCCTTTCACCCAGCAATCCCACCACACCACTTTCCACTTCCCCAGACAAAAGACTTTCACCATACCTTATATGTCTTCTCGCCCCACCTTCTGATCCTCCTGGTGATATTTTTTCTTTTCCCAACCACGAGGCGATATCACGTCCTAAGCCACCGTCATCCTCATCGTCCTCATCCTCGTCCTCGTCAGATTCAGGATGGAGAGATAGCCGTGCACGTGGTTGGGGAGCAGGCTGGTCTTCCCTTGCCTTACGGTATGTCACATACCGCGTTTTTTGGGGCGAAGGGACCTCCTCATCACTGCTACTTATTTCTTCCTCTGGCTGGACTTAATCGCGATCTACCACATCATCGTCGAGTGGAGAATCACTATCTCCAGTGAAGGCTTCCAGGGCGGATGCAATTTCCTCGTCTGAGAGACCTTTCGGCGCCATGTCTGACCTGGGTCACTGCTAGCAGGTGAGTGACCGAGACAAGGGCGAGCGCGGGTCACGCGGGGTCTAGGAAGCTGCCCGCCTGGCGGCAGGTAGGGGAGGCTTGGGTACGTGGGCGAATCGAAAATCTCGCGCGAATTTTGAAAATTGTGGAAATTATGAACCTTGCAATTGCAGGACGTTGAAGTACATCGACGGGATTGGCTGTGACATAACGTGAGGACGTGGAAGTACGTCGACGGGATGCCGCGGGTTACTGAATATGACAAAACACAAGAAAAAGTTTCAAAGCAAGCCTGAGGACAGTAAATTACCCAGGGGGATGAGGGTGGGTTCATGGAATGTGGAAAGTTTGAGGGGAAGAGCTGGGTAAGTCGTTAAGGCATTCAGTAGGAGGTGGGTGGATGTGATGTGTTTGCAGGAAGTCCGGTACAGGGGTGGATCAACCAGAAAGATTGTTGGGAAGGACTGTTGCTATAAGTTGTTTTGGCAAGGGGGGACAGACGGATATGGGTGTGTTGGTGTGATGGTTGCGGAGAAATGGGTGGAATATATTATGAATGTTATGAGAGTAAGCAATAGGATATTGGTAGTGAAAATTCTGTTCGGTAGAAGGATAGCTGCAATTATATCGGCATGTGCTCCACAGGTAGGATTAGATGAAGCAGAGAAAGATTTTGGGATGATTTAATACATGTAGTGGGTGGTATGCGGGATGATGAGATAGTGGTTTTGGGAGGGGACTTAAATGGTCATGTAGGTGAAGCAGCACAAGGATTATGAAGGAGTGCATGGGGGATATGTGTATGGTATAAGGAATGCAGAAGGGGAAAAGATACTCGAGTTTCGGGAGGCAACGGACATGATTGTGTGCAACACATATTGTAGGTAAAGAGACAGTAGGTTAATTATGTATAAGTCTGGGGGAAATAGCAGTCAGATAGATTATTTTCTGGTTAGGAGGACCGATAGAAGGTTAGTGAGAGATGTTAAAGTTATAGGATGTGAGGAGTGTGTGCAGCGCACAAACTACTGATTTGTGATAAGGTGCTAAAGAACGAGTGATGAAAAAGAAGACTTATGTACCTAGGAGGAAAATATGGAAACTGAAAAAACTAAGTAGTAAGTTATGCCTTCTATAGCGAGTTGAGGAGAGTGGTGGCTGAACAGGGAGCTGTAGACAGAGGCATTAATGAACAGTACAGAGCCCTCAGGAACAATCTCCTGAGAGTTACTGATGTAACATGTGGCTGGACAAAAGGACCACCAAGACATAAAGTAACTTGGTGGTGGGATGAGGGTGTAGAAGCTGCAGTTAAGGAGAAAAGAAGGCTTTTCCAGGAGTGGAAGAAGGGTGGTAGCAAAGAGGAATATTTGGCTGCCAAGCATAGGGCTAGAAGAGAGGTATACAGGGCAAAGTCTGAGTCACAGAGACTTTTACTTGATAACCTAAATCATGGGGAAAGGAAAAATATCATATTTAGGGTGGCAGGTCAGGTGAAGAGGGATAATTGGGATATTATAGGTAAGCAGTGTGTGAAGAATGATGAAGGAAGGGTAGTGATGAACAGTGAAGATATTAAAGATGCATGGAGAGAGCATTATAACCGGTTGTTGAATGAGGAGTTTGACTGGGACAGAGAAGGTTTGGAGCCAGCAGATCCAGTGTCTGGCCCTTGGCCTTTGACTGATGCTGCTACTTTGAGTGAGGCAATAGGCAGGATGAAGGTGGGGAACACAGCAGGTGTGTCTGGGTTGACTGCCGAAATGTTGAAGGCCTCAGGCAAGATAGGGGTGAAGTTAGTCACTGACCTGATAAATAGGATTATTTATGCGTGTATTGTCCCAGATGATTGGCTGAAGAGTGTAACTGTAAATGTGTATAAAGGGAAGGGTGATGCCCTCGAAAGAGGAAATTATAGAGGTATAAAGCTTTTAGATGACATAATGAAGGTAATGAAGAGAGTTTTAGAAGGTATGATTAGAGAAAGAGTGAATATTGATGAGATGCAGTTTGGGTTTATGCCAAGTAGGGGGACCACGAATGCCATATTCATTGCTCGACAGCTTCAGGAAAAATATGTTGGTAGGAGAAGGGATCTTCATTTTGTTTTTGTTGATTTGGAAAAGGCCTTTGACAGAGTCCCTAGAGAGGTGGTGAAGTGGGCAATGAGGAAGCTTGGCTTGGAGGAGTGGCTGGTTAGGGTGGTTATGGCTATGTATGTGGATAATCACACCCAGTTAAGAGTGAATGGAGATTTGAGTGATGGGTTTTCCGTGAATGTTGGTGTGCATCAGGGGTTAGTTTTGAGTCCCATGTTGTTTATCATGGTACTTGAAGCCCTTTCACGTGACTTTAGAAACGGACTCCCGTGTGAGTTGTTGTATGCTGATGATTTGGTGTTGATTGCAGAGAATGAAAGGGAGGCGGAGGAAAGGTTTAGGAAGTGGAGAGATGGTATGGGACATAAGGGCTTAAGGGTAAATGCAGATAAAACAAAAGTGATGATATCTAGGGTAGGTGCCGGTACTGTTAAAGACAAGGGAGAGTGGCCATGTGCAGTTTGCCACAAGGGCGTGGGAAGTATAACTCCATCTTGTGCGGTGTTTGTGATAAATGGGTGCATAAGAGATGTAGTGGTATCAGAGGTAGACAGCGGGATAATGCTAATTTTATGTGTACGGCGTGTCGGGGAGAGCAGGTGGAGATTGTCAGACGTGAAAGAATTGAACTTGCTGGTGAATCTCTTGAGTGTGTGGAAGAGTTTTGTTATTTGGAAGACATGTTGTGTGCTGGAGATGGGGCTGGAGCTAGCTCTGTGGCTAGGGTGAGAAGTGGCTGGAAGAAGTTCAGGGAGCTCTTGCCTCTCCTGACATTGAGAGGACTCTCCCTACGTGCTAAGGGGTCTTTGTATGCAGCATGTGTTAGGAGTGAAATGCTGTATGGTAGTGAGACCTGGGCAATGAAGGAGGAGGATATTCGCCGGCTCAGACGTACAGAAATGACAATGATTAGGTGGATGTGTAGTGCGTCCCTGCATCCAAGGTCTGGGGGGGCTGGGTTCATGATGGATGAGTTGAGAGGTAGGATGGAACTGGAGTGTATTGGTGTTGTGATGAGGAGAGGTAGATTGAGATGGTTTGGACATGTGGAGAGGATGGGGGATGATAACTGGGTGAGGAAAGTGAGAAGTGTTAATATTGGGGGTGGAGTTACGAGGGGTAGACCGAGAAAGACATGGGACGAGGTCATTAAATGTGACCTCAGGGTTAAGGGACTGAACAGGGAGGCTGCAATGGATCGTGCAGCATGGACAGCCGCCATTAGGTGACCAAGGCCGATGCATGCAAGCATGTTGGAGCCTTTAAAAATGAAAACGACAATTGCGCACTTGTGCTTGTGCAAGGTAGTGAACTGTGTATTTTGCATTGCGCTTGTGCAAGGTCCTCGTTCATTTGCGCTGCCCACCACTGAATATAATAGATACACACGGTATTTAAATGAGTATGGGCAAAGGAAAAAAACAAAACAACTCGTAATAGTGGCACAGGACTGAAAATGTAAGTTACACAAAATATATTAAAGTTGTGCATGTTGTGATCAAGTGGTAGATGAGTGGGCTTCTGATTAAATGAACGCGAGATCGAGTCTTCCTGAAGCACTGCGATGACGTCTCCTTTATATCGTTCTTGCAACTGGTAGGGGATTTTATTTATTATAGGACAGACGTTTCATGGTGAGGGATTTAGAAACATACTTCATTAACATGTCTTTCCATAGTTGGGTAAAACTGTCTGAAAGTGGCAAGAATATATTAAGACGTCACCGTTCTGAAGGACTTCTGGGGTAATGCCATGGATAAAGGAGGGGGAAGGAGACAAGAGGAGAGGAAGTGAGCGAATGGGGGAAGAGGAGAGAAGAGAGAAGGGATAAGGAGAGGAAAGCAAACAAGGGAAGAGATGGAGAAACAATGGAAAGGAGAGGAGAGGAGGTAAGAGAAAGGAGACGAAAAGAAAGAGGAGGTGAGGAGGAGAGGAAACAAGAGGGGAAGAGATAGAGAAAAGATGGAAAGGAGAAGGAATGAGAGAAGGTTGGGCCGCCTAGATAGCAGACACACATGAGGGTCTCTCTGTACTCGTGGCTGAGGATTTGTTCAGTGGTTGGAGACTCGCCCATTGGATTTATACTCCGGATTTTGTATGGAGGAAAAAAAGAAAGAATCTATCTATTTATTGCCAGACGCCTTAATCCCGTAAAGGGTGGCCACAACCATATCGCCTCCATGTCGCCGTCCCCCGCCATTTCACTGCCCTGCTCCCAGCTCACACACCCCTCCCTCATATACCTCTCCACTCCATCCCTTCATCTCATCCTTGGCCTCCCCCTCCCTCTTCCCCCTCCACCTCAATCACATATACTCTCCTCGTCAGTCTTTCACCCTCCATCCTCTCCACATGGCCTACCACCTCAGTGTATTTCTCCTAACGCTTCCTGTCACATCCAAATCCACACCACAACACTCCTTCACTTCCTCATTTGTCAGAGTGTCTCTCCATGTGACTTGACGTGCTCCTCTCAAATAACTCATTTCCACTGCTCTCACTCTTGATTTCTGTCCCTCCAACAAGGTCCAAGCTTCACTTCCATGCGTTAGAGTCGTTATCACAGTACAGCCACGTAGTAACTTTTTCACTTGCATGCTCACTTCCCTGTTTCTTATCAACGTTTTCAAGGAACCAGCAACCTTTCTTCCTTGTTGTACCCTTTCAACCACTTCATCCGGTAGACTTGCACCCTTACTCATCACACTACCCAAGTACTTAAACGCACTTACATTTTTCATTTCCTTCTCATCCAGCCTCACTGTGCGTTCACTGACTTCACTTCTCTCGAAGACCATAACTTTACTCTTCCCTACATTCACCTTTAGATTACGTTTCTTACATACTCTCCCAAACTCATCCACCAAGCCTTACAAGTCCCCTTCGTCTTCATTTAACACAGTACCATCTGCAAACAACAGTACAGGGAGTTTCCAGACACTGCCATCTCTCACTTTGGCTGCTCCAGCATCCACTGCCCTACCTTGCATCTCTTTTATAACTCCATCCATATACAGATTGAACAACTATGGAGACATGACACATCCCTGTTTCAGTCCATCATTCAAAGAGAGAAATTCACTCAGTTCACTATTCACACGCTCTGCAGCTTTAGCACCCGCATACATACTCTTCACGGCATTCAACAACTTCCCATTTACTCCATATATTCTTAATACTTTCCACAATCCTTGTCTATCCACCCTGTCATATGCTTTCTCCAAATCTATGAAGGCTGCATACAACTTCTTTCCCTTCACTAGAAACTTTTCCACTAAAGATGTAAGAATGAATATCTGATCTACACAACCTCTTCAGTTCCTAAAACCTCCCTGTTCATCTCCAACTAATTTCTTTGTTATTCCCCTAACTCTGTCAATAAGTATCCTACTGTATACTTTTCCGATTACACTAAGAAGATGAATGCCCCTATGATTACCACAAGCTTCATTTTCCTCTTTTCCTTTGTACAGGGAATTATTATACCTGACTTCCAGTCCTCTGGGACTCTACCTTCCTTCCAGGCAAGAAAATAAAACATGAAAACTTTGTTTTATGTGGTGCTTTATTGTTTTTAGCTTCTGATGGAGAAGCTTTGACACACACACACACACACACACACACACACACACACACACACACACACACACACACACACACACACACACACACACACACACACACACACACACACACACACACACACGCACACACACACTCACACACACACACACACACACCAACGAGAGGAAAGGCGAAGGAAAAATGTCTATCTATGCCTAGATGCCATAACTCCGTAACGGGTATCTGTTTGACTTTGTTGTTTTACGGGGTGGGGCACTAACCCTCCACCAACCTCCTTACTGACACATAGGGAACACGTATGTGTTGGCTATATGGTTAACACCCAGCGTTCTAAATGGTTTCCTGGCTTACAGAAAGCCATTTGGCTTGTCACCCAATGTAAAGGCACCTGAAAAGGAGAGAAGAGCAATAAAAAATGACAGGATAGAGGGGAAATATAGCAAGAGAAGAGAGCAGACACACAAAAAAAGAATGATGGAGGTGAAGGAAGCAGTAGGAAGCAGTACATCAAGAACGAAAAATGAACACAAGGTCACAAGTAGCCGCAGGTAAGGTGAGACAGACAGACAGACAGAAGGTGGAGGGGACAAGAGAAAGGAGGGGAGAGGAATGGAAAAGAAATTAACAGATAATTCCGGACAGACAAAACAGGTGAGATCCCCTTTAATTAGCAACTAGCCCAGATAAACTGGAATTAACCCTCTCAATCACCGGGCCAGAGGGACAGGGTAATTAGAGTAGGAATTGACTGGTAATTGGTGGTAATGAAATTGAAATAGCGTTTATGGAATATTGATGCCATGTGAGACTGATAGAAGCAAATTGACAGACAGATAAATTGATAGATAGATGGAGGGGGTCGTGATCGTGGTATTAGTTCATCCGTTATGATCAGGTACGGTAATAAGGTTTTGTTACAGCAACCAACAGATTATTTTTATTTTGTCACTTTCAAGATACTTTTCGAACTGTAAAAGCTAGGTATTGCTGTCAGTAATCCCCTCACTAATAGAGGTATGTCCTTGTCGCAAATTCGTGAGATTGTGTATTTACACATATTCGTGACATTGTACTTTTTGGTGGGAAGCCAAGAACTCTGGTGGAAGACCCACTGTGTATCACTCAGTTTAACATGCCGCTTCCCGTTGATGTATATATACGTCCACATGTTTTGTCACTGTCAGTCCTGCTGACGTATATAAACGCGCATCAATTGCAAGGTCCCTAATTTGCACAATTTTCAATTTTCGTGTGTGATTTATGGCACATATACACAGGACACCTTCCTCTACAATATGTCAGGTGGGGACAATGCCTTACCCCGCATGACCTCCCCCCTCCCCTGCACGCCATTGTCTCGGCAATTCACCTGTTACCAGTGACCTGGCCAGTAAAGAGATGTTGTGCCACTGTACGAAATTCAGGGCCAGAGTGATTCCCCAATCAATGACAATGTGGAGGACAAAGTTTACGTAGCAATGAGGAAGAAACAGTGAGAAATGATCATCAGGTAATGTTGCCAAAAAAGGTCAGGTAAGTTGATATGTTTGGTGAGTGAAACAATGCTTATATTGCCTATATTACTGTGTGAAATCCAATATACTCTCGTACTACATATAAATTCGTTCCAAATAAATAAATAATTACTGTTTATGTGTGGTGTGGATTAGTTACCCTCCCATAGAACTCGTTTTCTTTGGAGCCAGCCTGATAGAAAACCCAGTAAGGTAAGGGGTATTGCTACCTGTATCAAGTATTATAAACCTCAGGTGAGCGATTTTTCTATGAATTTTCAATGTTTCTCATCAAAAGCGGAGGTTTGAGCCAATTTTTTTTTTTCCAAAATTGGTCGGGATTGGGGGGAGTCAGTGGTGGAAAATTGGTCGGGACGGGGTGGTTTAACCGTCCCTATATGCTCTTTGATTGGGATGGTTTTTCAGAACATCTGTCACTGCTTCAAAAGTAACTGTTCTTATGCATGACATTAGCGTTTCGCTGAGTGATTTTATTGTGTGTGTATATCGTTTGCCTTGCCTCTGTTGATCATTGAAGTTAGGCAATGCCCACTTCTGATGAACATGCCCATTTCTCATGCCCTTGTTCCCAGCTTGGTTATATCAGTCAGTTAGTGCTGGACAGCCACGGGAGTAAGGTGCCGAGCGCATTTCAGAGACCAGGACCTCATCATAGCAGCTACAGTCTCCAGTTCGACGTTTCCCGCATCTACTCACCGAGTTGGTAATCGGCAGTAGTGAACGTCAGCAGCAAATTGCAGCATCTGGACTACCAACAGACAGACACCCTGTCTCTTCGTAGCTACAGCTCCATTTTTCTCCACTCACTCGTATTATCATTATTGTTTTTCTAGGCTTAAGATTCTTAGCTATTTGCTTGAGTGCTTGAGTGAGTGTATTTCCTTTAATATTTTGAATTCACTGAGATTCTTGTAACATAAATTTTTGTTGTAATTAATAAATTTATAGTTCCTTTCTTTGAGCTTAATGTAATGTAGAATTGTGTGTGATATCACCACATTGTGCTTCTTTAATTTGCTTCTCCCAGTTTGCACAAATTTCTTTTATTAATCACAACTGGTATTTAGGCCAGTTCTTTGGTATTAATTCTTAAATTCACTGTGCCAACTAGGAGTTTCCACCAGCAAGATTTTGATCATTATTATTAGTATTTGTTATTGATTGTCAGGGGTTGAGTCACTTTCTCAGAGGCCAACAGTACTAACGATACAGCATTCGTGAGTGATTAATCTGTGCTGTGTACTGTTCAGAAAGTTTATAAAATTCTCGTGTTTAAAGAATCGGCAAAGTAAGCCAGCGTAAAGTAAATACTTGATTTCAAAAGTCAATTCCTTGTGTCAGCCGGCGATACATTAGCATTTTATTCATATTTCCACTTCCCCCCTTGACATCTGGCCACCTAGCCAGGATATTAACTCCTAGCATTAAAGTTATTAGTGAAATAAACTCACTCACTCTTAGCTAGTTATTAGTTATCATTAAAGTTTATAGGCACTGCCTTACTGGTGGTTATTGATTCTGCTTTATTAATTTTGTGTAAAAGTTTTCCCAGACAGTTGCATTTTTCTTTACTTCTTTCTTTACCAGTTTAACTAGATAAAACTGGTCACCACCAGCCTGTGCTAACATTCTTTCTATCTATCTATCTATCTATTGCCAGACGCCTCAATCCCGTTTGGGGTGGCCACAAACAAATCGCCTCCAAGTCGCCCTGTCCCCCGCCATTTCACTGCCCTGCTCCCAACTCACACCCCCCTCTCTCATATACCTCTCCACCCCATCCCTCCATCTCATCCTCGGCCTCCCCCTCCCTCTTCCCCCCTCCACCTCACTCACATACACTCTCTTCGTCAGTCTCTCACCCTCCATCCTCTCCACATGGCCAAACCACCTCAGTGTGTTCCTCATAACGCTTCCTATCACATCCACATCCACACCACAACGCTCCTTTATATCCTCATTCGTCAGCCTGTCTGTCCACGTGACTCCACAGGCTCCTCTTAAATAACTCATTTCCACTGCTCTCACTCTTGACTTGTGTCCTTCCAACAATGTCCAAGCTTCACTTCCGTACGTTAGAGTTGGTATCACAATACTGTCATGTAGTAACTTTTTCACTTCCATGCTCACTTCCCTGTTTCTTATCACTGCTTTCAAGGAACCAGCAACCTTTCTTCCCTGCTGTACCCTTTCAAGCACTTCACCCTCCAAACCTCCATCCTTACTCATCACTCTACCCAAATACTTAAACGTACTCACATTTTCCAATTCCTCACCATCTAACCTCGCTGTACATTCACTAACTTCACCTCTCTCAAAGACCATCACTTTACTCTTCCCTACATTCACCTTTAGGTTCCGTTTCTTACACACTCTCCCAAACTCATCCACCAAGCCTTGCAGCTCCCCTTCATCTTCACTCAACAACACAGTATCATCTGCAAACAACAGTACAGGGAGTTTCCAAACACTATCCTCTCTCACCAGGGCCACTCCAACATCCACTACCCTACTGTACCTTGTACCTCTTTTATTACCCCATCCATGTACAGATTGAACAACCATGGAGACATGACACATCCCTATTTCAAACCAACTTTCAAAGAAAAAAATTCACTTAGTTCACCATCCACACGCACTGCAGCCTTCGCACCATCGTACATACTCTTCACAGCATTCAACAACTTCCCATCTACTCCATATATTCTTAACACTTTCCACAATCCTTGTCTATCCACCCTGTCATATGCTTTCTCCAAATCCATGAAAGCCGCATAAAACTTCTTTCCCTGCTCTAGAAACTTTTCCACTAAAGATCTAAGAATGAATATCTGATCTACACAACCTCTTCCCTTCCTAAAGCCTCCCTGTTCTTCTCCAACTAATTTCTCTGTTCTTTCTCTAACTCTGTCTATAAGTATCCTACCATACACTTTTCCTATTATACTAAGAAGACAAATGCCCCTATGATTACCACACACTTCTTTTTCCCCTTTTCCTTTGTGCAAGGGAATAATTATACCTGACTTCCAATCCTCCGGGACTCTACCTTCCTCCCAGGCCAATCTGCACATCTTCCACATCCATTCTACTACTATCTCTCCCCCATGCTTCAGCATTTCACCACACACTCCATCAATTTCTGGGGCTTTCCCCGATTTAACTTTCTTCATTGCTTCCACAACTTCTACCCTACTGATTTCTTCCTGTCTTCTCACCTCCCTCCTTCTCCCAGCCATTCCCCAGCCACTTATACTCGCATTACTTCCATCCTCTACGTTCAACAATTCCTTAAAGTGTTCTCTCCATCTGCTCACTTTTTCTCCCATCTCCACTAGTAATCTACCATTTTTATCTTTCACTCCCCTGCTAACTTCACTTCCACCCTGTCTTACTCTTTTCACTTCTCTCCAGAACATTTTCTTACAGTCCCTCCACTTTACTCTCAAATTCATTCCAAATTCCTCATCCACTCTCTTCTTACTCTTTCTTACTAATCTTTTCACCTCTCTCTTCCTTTCCACATATAACTCTCTCTTCCGCCTCTCAACTTCTTCCACGCCCCAATTTCTCACCCATTCATTGTATGCTTTCTTCTTTTGTGCCACAGCCTGTTTCACCTCTTCAGTCCACCACGCTGTTCCTTGCACCCTCCTCCGCCTTCTCTTCCTTCCACACACCACATCACATGCTGCACATATTTCTTCTGTAAATATCTTACACACACCTTCCACGTCTCCCATCTGCTCCAATTCATATTTGCCCAATCGTTCCTCTACTTCTCTCTTATACTCTGCCTTTTTCTCATCCTCTTGTAACCTTTCCACTCTCCTTGCAACTACTCCTTCCTCTCGTCTTTCCCTTCTTCTATTCCTCCATCTCACTTGCATCCTAATTCTGGCCACCACCAAGTAGTGGTCAGAAAGTCCACTCCCCCAACCTCTATACACTCTTGCATCCTTTACACATCTTCGCATCCTTTCATCCACACACACATAATCAATCATTGCCTTCCTTTCATTCAGTTCACCCACCCTTCTCATTACTCGCCATGTATACCTGTGGATCATTTTATGCCTGAAGAGGGTATTGGCTATCACCAACCCCCTCCCAGCACAAATGTCCACTAACGCACTCCCATTCTCATCTATCTCGGCAGGCACACCCCACTCACCAACTATTCCATCCACCTTCACATTACCAACTTTACCATTCATATCACCAATCAAAAACACTCTCTCATTCCTTCCAAACTTTTCCATGCACATTTCCACATTTGTCCAGAACTCTTCTCTCACTCTTCTAGCACGATCTTGCGTTGGCGCATACACACACACAATCGCCCACATTTGTATTCCAACTTTCAACTTTACCCACACAATCCTTGACCCAACTGATCCATACTGTCTTATGCTCTTCTTCCATCTTTTACTCACAACTATACACACTCCTTCCTTTGCCCTCTCATTCTCATCTACTCCTGCACATATACCCCATCCATACTCCCATTCTCTCACACTTTCTCCTCACCATTTTGTTTCAGTTATTCCACATACATCCACTTTCGCACCCTCAAGCACCTGGACAATCTCTCTCTCTTTCAACTCATCATTCGCTCCTCTTACATTCCATGTACTCATTACCAAGTCCTTTGTCCGGTCCTGGGTCATCATCGTTTGGTCAGTCCTTGTCCGAGGCTTCTTGTTTGTTTTTTTAGTTAGTTGTTTTCCGGGGAGGGGCACTAACCCTCCGCCAACCCTTTTAGTCGCCTTTTATGACAAGCAGGGATACTGGGGGAGTATTCTTGAAAACCCCCCTACCCCCAGGGGGGGTACTGACTGCTGTGAAACAGCAGTCAGTACGTCAGTCTTTAGTCCATTCAGTCTTAGCTAAGTTGGCATCATGGCTAGTAGTTTATATATACAGAAAGCCAAGGATATGATGCTTACCTATCCGTAGGAAATTAAAGACTATGTGCTGTCACAGTACAATTATGAACAGCAACGTGAGAATGATGCCCATGAAGAGTGGAAAATTCAACATAAACACGAGCAAGAACAACGCGAATATGAGCGAGAACAACACAAGGAACATGAGAGAGAACGTGATCATGAGCGTGCCAAGCGCGAGGCACATGAGAAACATGAACTTGAGGTGTTGAAGTTCAAGCGAGACTCCTTGGCTTCAGGCACATCTGGTGCAGCCGACCCGAGCTCCACGAGTGCTCTCCCAGCACATGTTCTGGCAACCCCGCACCTCAAGCTTCCTTCATACAAGGAAGGCGAATGACTCAAGCAGTTCATAGCTCGTTTCAAGGACTTGGCGCAGCCGTACCAGCTGGATGAGGCAGCTAAGCAGCTCCAGTTTCTTAGCATGTTTGAGGGCCCTGCTCTCAATATTCTCCATAGAATTTGTGGAGACAATCTCACCTATGAGATGATGAAGGCCGCACTCATCAAAGCATACGATCTCACAGTTGATGAGGCCAGGAGTCAGTTAATGAGGGCGCATCTCCAAGAAAAGGACACTGCTGTTACATAGACTAGTGGATAGAGAAAGATGAGACCCCTCGCACGCAAGAGGGATTAATTGACTTTATGCTGCGTACACAGCTAGAACAGTCGTGGCCTGCTGAGCTTAAGATTTGTCAGGTAAGGGATGCCAGCCAGATGGTGGAAAAAGCTGATGCATTCTTCACTGCGTACAGGTAGCAAACTTGTAAGCAACAGACCTGGAACAGAAAAGATACTGTCAAGTCTGGGAAGCAATCTCAGACTGAATCCCAGGATCAAGGCTATTCTCAGCATAATGGGCATGGTCCAGACAAATCACAGAAAAAGGACCAAGGGCAGAATGTTCAGCAACCTGCTTGGAAGAGATACATATACCCAAACCAGCAGCAGTATCAGCCATGCAATCAACAGTCAGGACAATCCTCTTCAGCACCAACCCCAGTGAATCAGAGGCAGGAGGGAAACACAGCCTTCATCCCTTAACAAGCACAAGGTGGTGTCGTCCCTAGCAGCACAAGTCCTCCTTCACAAGGAACTACCCGTCCTCAAATAGTCAGCCCTCCTCCACAGGTGGTCAACACTCCAACTCCCCAGATGGTGAGTACAACCCCTCAGGGATCTAGTCCTCAGGGTGTCACATTCACAGAGTTGTGAGCTATGCAGCCATATCAATGGCTGGGTGCTTCCTCCACAGGCCCTCCCACAGGTAAAAGTGCCTTCCTTGTTCAGCCAAGGTTTGTGGGAGGTGCTTCTGTAAAGGTCCTGAGAGACAGTAGTTCCTCAGGTTGCTCTGTCAGGCAGAGTCTAGTTCAGCCACAAGAGTACACAGGTAGACAGATACAAGCTCAACTTATTGATGGATCAGTGAGATTGTTTCCTGAGGAACATATCCAGGTAGCAATTCTCTTTTACACTGGTTTGACAGTTGCAGTTGTCATGCCAGAACCTCTGTTTGACCTTCTTATAGGTAACATACCAGGTGCCAAGTATAATTGCACCGTAGATGGCACTACTCAGACTTCTGCTGCAATAACACGAGCCATGGCCAAGGCTCCAATCTGTGTCCTGGAACAACAGTCTGATCCGACGCTTGGTGTTGTGTGGAAGAAGCAAAAGGTAAAGTGATTAAGTATTCACGGGGAGGTCAAGCCAGGTTTCTTCGTAAACAAGGATCGCTGTACCGTGAGTCACAAACACCCCAGGACGAGATTCAACTGCAGTTTGCCTTCTCACAAAGTATCGCCAAGCAGTGTTAGAGTGGGGTCATTGTTCAGGGTCAGGTCACATGGGGAAAAAGAAAACCCAAGGCCATATCCATGCTGACTTTTTCTGGACAGGAATGGGACAGGAAATAGATAGGCTTGTGCGTTCCTGCAATGTGTGTCAACATACCACCAATCAGGGATGTGTCCTTCCTGCGCAATTTGAATCCACGCCCATACTATTTGAGTCAGTTGTGAGAGAGGGCAGTGGTAATGTGGGTGCAGACCTGATGTCTCATCCGTTGGTCCCACAGGACACATTATGACCAGGGCCTGTTCATACATGTGTAACGTGAGTTAAGGGGGAAGTTCGAGAAACCTGCAGAGGCATTCCGAGGCTGTGTCTGAATTACTTCATGGTGTATCTCGATCTGTGGGCCTTTCTGAGGATTCTTGGAGAATACATATCATCCACATGAGTGTTCACACCCACGTTGGGTGTTAAAATGTGACCTGCCCGAGTTTGCATAGGGATTCTCATCTTACCAATATTAGTTGTAAGTGTAGAATTATAAGGCTAAGTATGCTTCAGGATGTCCAAGTGCATAGGAACAAATACCACGGGACAGTGTTTAAACTATGAGCATATGCACACAGCCCTGAGTTAATGGTCACTACTCTTACTTTCGACCTGTGATGGGCTGTGGGTCACTGAAGGCCCTGTTAGTTAATCAGCACCCATCAGGATCTTTTTAACGTACCAGGGGTCAATGTTGCAGGGGGTGGATCAGCTGAAGTGAAGCTGGTCTAGCAGATGAGAAAAGGAGCTGGTGTCTGATTGACTGCTATCTCCCTCAAAAGTGCCGGGCAAGGCTTTAGACCTCACCCTTTACATCCACACTGTGTCTATACGTTAACCATGGAACACCTTGTTCTCTGGTTAATTGAGATATAGGTTTAACCAGTAAACTACTGATTGCTCTGAGAGATTTATGCAATACAAGGACTAGCATGTTTCCTGGTTAATAATGTAGGTTTAACCAGTAAACTACAAGGGTCCTGAGAGATCTGAGCAACCCAAGGACTACGTTTCCTGGTTAACCCCTTACCCACAGGCTTCACTACCGTGATGCTTGTTACATAAGTACCATACCGCAGGGCGTCACCGCTATGATCCAGGGATTTTTTAAATTGCCTGGGCTTTCAAGTGTGGTCTTGTATCATCTGTAAGTGCTGTCAGTGTGTAGCTATAGGCAGCGCTGCTAATACCGCTAATACTCACATCCAGTGTTACCAATTTAGCCATTTTTCTGTGTTTGCCTCACCTCCCCATCTCCCCTCCTTTACCCCCTCCCCCACCTAGCTACAGCCTGGCCACGCAGTGCAGCTCCTGGCTGTTTTTTTTTCCATTTGCTTTTTCCATTAAAATGTGCCCTGTGCCATATTCTCATATTAAAAAATATATAAAAAAAGGAAAAGGCTAATTGATACTGCTACTGGCCATGAAGTAGCTAATTTATCAACTGGTAACCCCCCATGTGCACTTGCTCGCTAATTTTCCCTGTTCGTTACTCATTGAAATGTCCCTTATGACCTATTCTCATACTAAAAAATATATATATAAAAAAAAGGGGAAACGGCTAATTTATACTTCCATTGACCTGGAAGTAGCTAACTTATTGTGTATTGTCTATCAGAGCACTGCTATCCACACGGGAGGAGCACGGCTCGGTCCAGTCATCCCCGTGGGTAGGGGGTTAATAATGTACCCAATAAGAAAATAATGGCAACCTCGAATGTACAAAGCTTTGGCTGTCACTCAAAATTTTCAGGTAGGGTGTACCTTTTGTAGCATATGCATGAACTGACTATTAGGCAGAGAGAAATTGTAATTTAATACAAATTGTTTGTCACATCGACACTTTTGCTGCTCCACCTTGATTGATTTCACAGGTACACTTGGCGGGTGTAGCAGTTTTGCCATGCAGATCAGCTAATTGTCTCTGCCTCATGCTTCCACCTCTTCTTCTCTGCCCTCGTCACCTCCATTTACTATTAATTTGTATTATATCATTTTACACGTAGGTACAGTTGCACTACAACTGTCACATCCACACCGTGTATTATATACACCACACTACATACCAATTAGTTGGTAAAGTAAATGTAGCGAAGTTTCACTCAGTTTGACCCAAGCATAGGATTTTTCACCATCGCCACGGAGTTTTTTCCCTGAAGCTTGCTTCTATTTATGTAAGTACGAGGTTTTTACGTTCATTGGCGACAGTGATTTTCTCCTCTAGCGGGATAGTATGCACACCACAGTGTGAATCTTGTGTGACTGAGTTAGGATGTATATGTATATATACATCCTGTCAAATTTTTCAGAAAACAGTTAATTTTGATGGGACGTAATGTCACGAATTCGCAAGATTGTGTATACATACAAATTTGTGACATTGTGCTTTGGCGCGAAGCCATGAATTCTAGGGGAAGACCCACTGTGTATTACTTAGTTTAACTGTCCTTGTATGTACTTTGATCGGGATGATTTTTCAGAACATTTGTCAGTGCTTCAAAGTGACTTTTCTTACGCACAACATTAGTGGTTCGCTGAGTGTTTTTATTGCATATCGTTCGCCCTACCTCTGTTGACCGTTGAAGTTAGGCCATGCCCACTTCTGGTGAACATACCCATTTCTCACGCCCTTGCACCCAGCTTGGTTACATTAGTCAGTTAGTGTTGGACAGCCAGGGGAGTAAGGTGTCGAGGTCTGTACAGAGACCAGGACCCTATCATAGCAGCTAGAGTCACTAGTTTGAGGTTTCCCGCATCTACCCACCGAGTTGGTGATCGGCAACAGTGGACGTTAGCAGCGAATTGCAGTGCGTGGAATAGTAACAAATAGACGCCCAGTCTCTTCGTAGCTACAGCTCCATTTTTCTCCACTGACCCGTATTCTCGTTTTTGTTTTTCTTGACTCAAGATTATTAGCTATTTCCTTGAGTGTGTCAGTGAGTGTATTTCCTTCGATATTTTGAATTCACTGGGATTCTTGTAACGTAAATTTTTGTTATATTTAATAAATTTACAGTTCCTTTCTTTGAGCTTTATGTAATGTAGAATTGTGTTTGATTTCACCACATTTGCTTCTCCCAGTGGCGGATTAAGGGGGGGGGGGCTGACTGGGCTGCAGCCAGGGGCCCCCAGTATATGGGGGACCCCCAATTCCTACAGTTTGTCAACAGAAAATCTGATACAAAAGGTCACCTAAGGGGAATGCATGATTGAGGGTCCTCCAGGGGGACCCCTTCCCAATCCCCCATAACAAACCTTCCCTCAGGTATTCCCCCACGGCTACATTAACAATATATTTAGGTTTTCATTATATAAAGTAATAAAAATAACAATGGGCCTACATACAATTTAATTGGACCGGTGCATAAAAATAAAATAGTTACCGGTTCAATTACGTTTGGACTGTGGTTTTCTTTCATGACTTCGTTATTTTATGCAGATATTTTATACGGATATTCAGGATAATTTCTCCTTTTTTATTGAGTTATATTATGTTTAGTACATAATAATTACTACAGTTCCTGTGAGACCTAGAAGAGAGAATCAGAATATTATTATTTATAAAGTATAATTTTATTCCTACTCAAATGCTCAAGTCTTTGTTGACATGACACTCCGGTACTCGTGTGTAGTATGGAGAATCGAAGACCGTCCTAGGCGGCCAAAATAGCAACATTTAGACGTAAGTTTCTCTATTTGATATTTTCATTACTTCTTTTATAAAATGGAGTACCTCAAGCATTATTGTGAACTCTACTAAACGCACATCGGAAAGACAGAAAAAAGATGCAATGATTCTGCAAGTCGACCTGCCACTTAGCAGCTGTGCAGCATGTTACTGTACAGAGAAAAGAGAAAATTACTCTTATCATTATTCCTCACTATGGTGCTATCGATAGGAAGTTCCGGTTTAGGTTTTGTGTTCTATTTACATAGTTTATTTTTACTAAAGATAATTATCGAGTAGGCCTAATGCCTGACGATTTTTCCCATCAATTTTTATCGTGTTCTTGGAGCTATGAAACACGGAAAGATACCGTAATTGTAAAAGCATATACCTGTAATACCTAGTTTGGTATTATTAGGTTCATTTTAATAGGCTAAGTAAACCTAATTACCTCCGCCAACGAAGTTGGAGGGGTTATGTTTTCACCCGTGTTGATTTGTTTGTTTGTTTGTCTGTCTGTGAACAAATTTACTCAAAAACGCGTGGGCCGATTCTTACGAAATTTTGCATATAGACTGGCCATGGCCTACTGAACAAATTATTAGATTTTTGGTGAAGATGGGGTCAAAGGTCAAGGTCGTGGACGCGAAAAGGTCATACCCCACAATTTCATACTCAAAAATACTTGACGGATTTCAATGAAATTTTGCGGTAGGCTTTGATATTGTGCAAGGAAGAGGTGATTTGATTTTTGTGAAGATCGGGTCAAAGGTCAAGGTCACAAACGAAAAGGTAAATAAAAAAAAAATGGCCATAATTTCCTTTCTAATAATGATAGAGACGTGGGACCAGCGAAATTTTATAGTATTAAGCAAGGCCTTTCGGATGTGTCCTGTCAAATTTGTCAAATGTTTTATTTCTTTGTTTTTGTTTTTTCATGTTACCAACATGACTCAAAAAGTACTTGATGGAATTGAGTGAAATTTTGTGGGAGGCTTTGATATTATCCAAGGAAGAGGTAATTTTACTTTGGTGAAGCTCAGGTCAAAGGTCAAGGTCATACAAACAAAAAGGTCAAAACATTTTTGACAATAATTTCTAATAATGATAGAGACGTGGGACCAACGCCATTTTGTAGTATTAAGCAAGGCCTTTCGGATGTGTGCTGTCAAATTTGTCATGTTTTATTTCTTTTTTGGCTTATTCTTTGTAAGTTTTGAAAGCTATGAAGAAAAAGGAATGATGAAGTCAGTGGTCAAAGAATACAAAGAAATTAAGAATCTTCAAAACGACAAAAGAAGAGGAAGCATCAGTTTGATGAAGGTCCCTCAGCTGAAACAGTATTTTCACCCAGAGAAAGTTTCAGGGTTGAGGTATTTTTACCAATCACTGACAAGCTAGTTTCAGCTCTCAAAGATCGTTTAAATGCTTACAAAGAAACTAAGGATAAGTTCAGCTTTCTTTCCAACCTAACCAAGCTTAGCAATGATTCCATCAGAAAAGCGGCAAATAAATTGATGGAAGAATATTCAAATGATTTTGAAGACTTCTTTCCTTCTGAATTAGTACAATTTTCAGAACTATTCAAAACTGTCAGTGCCCAAGAATGGAATAAAGCACAGAGCACAAGCCCAGAGTCAAGGATGTTATTGCTTCTGAATGGGAATAAGTATACTCAATGCTTCCCAAATGTCCACATGGCACTGCGCATTTATCTTTCTAGGGCAACTTCAAACTGTAGTGGAGAACGATCCAAGTTGAAAAGAATAAAAAATGACGTTCGAAGTACCATGGGACAACAGCGACTAAATCAGCTCTCTCTTATGAGTATAGAAAATGATATTGTAGGGAAACTGAGGTTCACTGATTTAATCAATGAGTTTGGCTTGAAAAAAGTTCGTTGACGTGCAATGTAAGGGCAGCCTAGTATCATATTTATGAAGTGTTCATTCAAGTTTTTAGGCTTATTATTGTTTTGCAACATTAGAAAGAAATTATTTTCATATAATAAATTTGATACGTTAGAGTTGATATTATTTTATGCTTTTAACTACATTTTTACCTCAGGCTTTGCATATTGAATTTCTTAATGCCTTATTTGAAAGGGGTTTTACATATCTGCCCTAATTGTGATATCGGTAAAGATAATTTAGCTTTGACTTAGAGATATAGGTGATTTCAAACCCAATCAGCTGGCTGCTGAATACAATGATTTTCGATCTGAATAAAATAATCGAGACTTGCTTTGCTCACCAACTGTTTGATAAAAGGGCCCCCACCTGAAGTTTAGCCAGGGGCCCCATGCACTCTTAATCCGCCCCTGGCTTCTCCCAGTTTGCACAGATTTCTTATATTAATCACAATTGGTATTTAGGCCAGTTCTTTGGTATTAAATCTTAAATCCGTTGTGCCAGCAAGGAGTTTGCACCAGCAAGATCCTGATCGTTATTATTAGTATTTGTTATTGATTGTCAGGTGTCGAGTCACTTTCTCAGAGGCCAACAGTACTAACGATACAGCATTCGTGAGTGATTAATCTGCAATGTGTACTGTTGAGAAAGTTTATATAATCCTCGTCTTTAGAGAATCGGCAAAGTAAGCTAGCATAAAGTAAAATTTACAACTTGATTTCACAAGTCAGTTCCTTGTGTCAACCAACAATATACTGTATTTGCATTTTATTCGTATTTCCACTTCTCTCCTTGACAGTCCTTACCTGAGTAAAATCTGATGCTAGCAAGAATAGCCTGTTTTACTTTATTACCATCGGGCAATTTCACTGAGATCGGAGATGGACAGTTTCGAACTGGGGAGGTCAAATGCAACATTTAATTACTCGAGAGAGGGAGAGAGAGAGAGAGAGAGAGAGAGAGAGAGAGAGAGTCCCGAATACTAAAAAAAAAAAAAAAAAAAAAAAGTCGAGGTTGCAAGACTAAAATAACAAATGACGTAATCTGAATCAAACGTCTGACACCTTCAATCTGACGACGTATTCTTAAGTATATGCTCGTTGCTTTTTGACGATTTTCATTAGCTTAAGTAAGACCCCTAGTAGTATTCGTCTAAGGGGTTAATGATGGGTGAATGTACCTCTGCCAGTTCCAAAAGTCCCGCCTTTGCTTAATATACTTGTATCAAGGCAGCAAGAATAATATAAATAATGCGTCATCAGGGTGAAGGGGTTCAAGGCACCTCATTTCCTCCATTGTTAGGATTTCAGGTGGTATTGTAGGTGGCATAGGAGGCTTCGTAGCACCTCTTCCTTACCGATTTATTTTACGTACTTCACCTTAACCTTCTCGTGCATGTTAATCATAGCGTTCTGATATGGACGGAATTTGCACTATAAACATTCTAGCTAATATTGGGGTGTAATAGACAGAACAAAACTCTCAGGAAATGGTTATACGAAATATTCCAGGACGCTTACAACACGATCCTTCTGGCCGTCCTGAATCGCTCTCGTCTCATTTGTGTGGGTCAAGGTTGGAGTCAGAGTAAAGTCATGCACAATCTTCTTGACTATTAGTCTCGTCGTTAAGAAGGTTCCCTAGCACGTCTTCCTTACAGTTTATCTCTATTTTGTACCCTAACATTATCTTGCGGGTTACTTTTGCAGGCTTGATTAAAAAAGGACAAAAGGAAAAGTATAAATACCATACAAGAGTATAGTATGGCTTAATATGTAATTATACTCCCTTCATATTAATTTGACCTGAAAATTCCCTCTTTCTATAATAAATGCCGGTTTGTAACAGTAGATTAGCTCTAGAATAGATGCTTGTCACAAAGCAGTTCTGTGGAGAGGATGCAGAACCGCAACACTGTTTCTACCACTGAACTACTTGAAGCAATCTACTCATACATAAGAACGAAAATCTGGGCCAAGTTAAGGTGACAGAACTATACCTCAGGAAGAGATGATAAAAACTCCAGAGCTAATAGGAATTCACGCCCTTGTCTCAATCTCCAGCATTTCTGTTTCCCGATAATGCCCTCTCAATGCTCTGCTAACTCCTCTTCCTTGCTCCTTTGTGTGTATGTAAATCAGGAAAGGGGAATGCGGGGTGAAGCTTACTTTTTAAATTACACTTGATTTTCTCTCTCTCTCTCTCTCTCTCTCTCTCTCTCTCTCTCTCTCTCTCTCTCTCTCTCTCTCATCCGAAGTTTTCCAGCTGTCTCCAGGAAATGCAGTCAGCCACCAGTACCCACAGGATCCCCTTCGAGATACTGTGGAGTCGTCTGCAGAAACAAACCGAAAGACGAGGTGTATCTAAGAGCAACAGTCCAATTCCTAAACTTTGGCCTTATTTTAGTTGAGTAGAAACTATATTTGTGTCATCGTAGGAGGCTTTCTAGCACCTCCCTCTAAGCTGTTTACTTTGCATGTAGCACATTAATATTCTCTTGTATGGTACTGGTATCAGCAAAGTACGCTTTGTGAGCCCGTGACGAGCGAGCGAGCGTTTGTACATACGCCTATCATCTTAATTTTATCTTGGTGTAAACTTTCAACATTTCTGGCGAGGTAGTTCAACATTAACAGAAGAATGAGTGAGCTAAATTATTTGCGTTCTAACGTTTTCACTCTTTCTCACGTTTTCTCACTGAATGTACATATAGTAAGGCGCCGTAGCATTTATCACAATGTTCAGTTTTCTGCTCCCGACATGCCTCGTCAACGAACAGCGTTAGTAATATTTGGCTATTGATCCATTGATAGAACCCAGAGATGGGGCGATTACTCTTGCTAATTTCACCCCCTAAACATAGTAAAAGCGTTCATGTACAATCATGAATGTAATACCCAATATTTAATTGTTAGAATTCATGCAAGAAAACATAGTGTTAAAACAGGAAATTTTTTTCAATTCGATTTCATAGTGGACCCTGTCAGTTGAGGCCCTCAGTACATTCCCATGGAAACCCGAGATTCCGAGGGAATTCGTTGGACTTATGAGAAATTGTGTAGCAAAAACAAAATTTATTGACTGTATCTACTACCTGCTTAAAGAATCTCTTCTCTATCTCACATTGCAGAAAAGTTATTAGTCTCTGAATATCACTGCGGTCAGGCCGTGTCATGTTGGGCTGCTCATATCAGCTGAACATAAACATTGCGTGGATTGCTGCTCTTGCTCGTTCGTAATCATATATGTATTTATATAGGTTGCTTAAGAAACGTACAGTAGAATATGGAAGGTAAGGAAAATGTAGGGGCAGACATCATGATATGCATAATTGCATTGCTTATCTCCGTAATTTAGGGCCTTGAACCCGTGGTGGGTTGTTCACCTCATATCGTAGGATGCAAGGTCACAGAAGCTTCCACGTTGCTACAGTTACATCTAGGTGTTACCCTAGGCTCTCATTCCACTGTCAACCGACAAAGTCTGAAAGTCTGGGTGGACACCAAAATCCAGTGACGCTAACTGTCCGCGGCAGGATTTGAGCTTTGGTGCTGTCAAGCCGGCAACTTCGCGGTCAGTGATGCAAACCATTGGTATGGAAGAGTTGCTGGGGAATCCTTACACAGCAACAGTATGGGACTAGAGGTGGCATTCCAGTTGGTTAAACAGGTTCCCTAGTGCTGCATTCGTTCCATTATATTTCTGTATCTATTAGGTTAATAAATTGATGTATATTATTTATGCAGTTTATGTCAGTACAAAAATATACAAATAACAAACAATAGAGTAATAAGCTTCAATATGAAAAATAGTTAAGGAAGAGGTGCCAGAAATCGTCCTGAGCAACCGAGAATATGAGTGAAATACAATAGACTCACTTCTAGGGGAAGTGAAGGAAGAGTATAAAGCCTTTTTTTAAGGTATCCGACTCGCAGTCCAGTAGCACAACCACTGGCTCCCACAGTTATAGATAGTGATGCAGCTCTTTATCCCTCCCATAGAACTTTCTCGTGACTGGTATCGTATTCAATTTTTTTCCTTTTTTTTTTTTTTTTTTTTTAAGCCGAGCATACAAGATCCATTGCTGGAAGGCAGGTTTATGCCAAGTTCGAGTAAAAAGATAATAAGTTTGTGCTTATAGTAAAATTCGTGGGCCTAACTTGTTCATGAAATTCTATGTAAAATTTGGCCTGTTTTTCTTTTATCTTGTAACTTGAGACACGGCTCACAGGTCAGTCCATTTATTGAACCACACATAGTTAATTCCTATGTTTTGCGAGAACGTCTCAGTGAGCATTGCCCGTTTCGACCCAGCAATAATAAAAATAGAAATTCTAATAATCGTTTTTTTTTTTACGAACATTGTAATTAACCTATCAGTTGCTACTTCATTTTAACCCATTAGTGGCCTGAGTTCCTGTGACAGGGATTTTGCTGGACGGGTACCAAGTGTACCTCTCTCCGCCTATCGGCTCATGGTCGCGAAGCTCGTAGGTCCCTACCCCGGGGTTCCCTTCTTGATTAAATCTTGAAAATGCCCATTTCTCTCCATTATATTGGATGCTAGGCAGCAATGGGTTAATACGCATGGATAACCCACTTTCACATCAGCAGCACATAAGTTTGGCAGGGGGGAGCAATATATGGATCATCCTGTATTTGACAAACATTCTGCCAAATGAATGAAGTTTGCAGTGTCTTACTTGCCAAAATTTTACCTTTACAGTGGATCACCATCATACCTGTGTATTAAGACTTGTCAGATAGTCCACTTCGTATCACTTAATTTTTTATTTTTTTAATTACTTGATAGTGCTAATAGTATAAGGACACAGGCGCCATTTATTGACCAACTACCGTAATATGATTATGAACAGAGGACTGATTCCCAATACCTGAGTGTATTGCCTCGTCCAGAATCTGATGTGCTCAAGTGTGATGGTATTAGTTTGAGTGCTTTTATGACGTTCTGTTGTGGGGTTATGGAGAAGCAGTGAACGCCTAACTGCGTTCACTCTTCCTTGATAGGCGATCATGTTATCCATTGGACGGCCATCAGGTGTTGTGCCGGGGCAGCAGCATCGCCTCGGCAGTCATCCACTCGCAGTCAGAGATATGAAGCCGTGCAGGTGGCTAGTGAGTGAACGTTAGTCATGAAAGCAATACGAAACTTAATGTGACATGCCTTACCCTTCGTAATCCAAAATGTCAGTTATGATTTTTTTTTTCCCTCAGCAACTGCATCGCGGACAGGTTAAATACCATCTTACGATTTCTGTCTCAGCAGCGTGCCAGCAGTAGTATTCATCATTTTAGTAGGCATTCCTTTCGCAACAAAGAGTGATGTCAGAGACTGGTTGCTCTCGTTTTGCCCTTCCCTAGCGATTACAAGTCGCTGTTGTCAAGTCGCTGAAGTACCTGTGAAAAAAAAAAAAATGAAATGGCGCGAATTCAGGCCTTATTTAGCAAAACAATAATATACTCACATTCTTTCCTATAATAACCTAGGTCCGTGTCCATGGCAACCACAGCCCACTATTATATCCACTCTTCTACTACCACCGTTTGTGTGTGTGTGTGTGTGTGTGTGTGTGTGTGTGTGTGTGTACATAACAGATAGAACGATATATCTGCACACTCCCTTACTGATACTCATATTGCTCTTGCTTTGGTGCCTTGTTTCATCGGAAACACTTCGCTTGTTTCTGTTGCTAGTTTAGTTTTCCTCTTCTGGAAACTTTATTAAGCTTAAGTTATATTAAAGATTGCTTGTAAATACGTTTGTCTTCACTCATACAGCTACTAAACAGTTAAAAATCAAATCAGAGTCAATACGAAAGTAATGAATTATGAAAAACCAAATATCTTTGATAATTCTGTAGTTAACTGTTACGGAGACTTGTTAATTAGGATCCTTTATACATAAAGTTTTGAACCCTTTGATTGCAAAGATCCTTGATACATACGGGTCCTGAACCCTTCCACTGCCAGGATTATTAATAAATACATCCCCACAGCTCTTTGACTGCTAGGTTCCTTAATAAATACGGCTTTGAATTTCTTAGACTGCTATGGTCCTTAATGAGTACGGCTCCTGTACACTTTGAATGCATGAGTCCTTAATGACTACGACTCCTGTACCGTTTGACTGCTAGTATTCTCAATAAATACGGCTCCTGAACCCTTTGACTGCTAGGATCCTTTTTAAATATTGCCCCTGAGTGCGAGGATCCTTCATTAAATTTTTCCACAGGTACTCAGACCCCGCTACAACCCCGCCACAGCGGGGGGATCGCCCGTACACAGCCGCGTTTTAGGGGTTGGCTTCTGAACCTTTAATTGCTAGGATCCTCAGTACATACAGCTCATGAACATTACTGACTGTTAAGATCATTAATTAATCCCGCTTTTGAACCCTCTGACTGGTAGTATATTTGGTCACTGGACAAAATCGCTTCGTTAGCCACATAAACTTACTGGGTGTACCAATAGCAGGAAAACGGTTACTTGAGATAGTTTTTAAAGCCATTGATTGCTAAGTAGGATTTCTCTTTAGCTGAACAAAATCCTCTTAGATTAGCTATGTTTTAAAAGCATTTGATTGCTAGATTTTTTGTTGAATAAAATCTTAGGCAGGCTTAGTTTTTTATACCTTTTCAGGACTAGAGTTTCTCTCAGTTGAACAAAATATTGAATGGAAAGGGAACGAATGTGTGGCTCATTCAGTGAGCAGACTCTTGGTTAGTTATTCCTATCGCTGTGTGTGTGTGTGTGTGTGTGTGTGTGTTCCTCGCTTTCTGGACCTTTCCTCATCCCATTCTTAAGTGTTACTAGGAATCTGGGTGATGATTAAAAAAAAAAAAAAAATCTCCAAGGTTAGCCTGAATATAGTATCAAAGTGAACCATTTGCGGCGAAAGGTTTAAACACTTCTTCTGTTTTGTTTCAGGACAGTAACGGGAGACGAGAGAACTTTTTTTTTTGTTTCTGTAATTCTGAGCGTAGTCTGAAAAGCCATTTCTCTGAGGCCCAGTACCCAGTACCCATCCCACGAGCAACACTCCTTCATGTATATTAGTATGTACACTGTTCATCGCTGTTCCCTATCTTCACGGATTTTTACCTTACCCATCCTTAGGTGAGAAGAAAGGTTTGGTTGAAAATGCTGATGCTGATGATGATGATGATGGTTTTAAGTTCGTATGTTCGGTCAGGCTGCTGCTGCTGCTGCTGCTGATGATGATGATGATGATGATGATGATGTTGATGATTTTTTTTTTTTTTCGCATGTGCTGCCAAGATGGTAATGATGATTTTTTATTTTGTCTGTGTGTTTTTGATGCACTAGAGCTGAATGTGTAAATGGTATCGTCCTGTTAATAACTATTTTGTATTTGTTTACCATTACTGTATATCTGTTGTTTTATGTCCTTTTATTATTATTATTATTATTATTATTATTATTATTTTTATTTTTATTATTGTTGTTGTTGTTGTGGTGGTGGTGGTGATGATGATGATCATGATGATTATTATTACTATTATTACCATTATTAGTATCAGTATTAATAGTAATATTAGTATTGATCGTAAACGCGTAGTTTGTAAGTAAATTGCATTCATTACCACTTTTTTTTTCTTATGTTAGTTGATTATCGATAGGTAAATGAATGCCTGCATCATGGGAATTCCTAAGCTTGAATTCTTCTGGATATGTGAGGTGATAAATGAACTAATAAAGAAGCATGGAAAGAGACAGCCTTCATAAATCCAGAGAGTGGAGGTTTGCGAGAGGAGAAGAGAAAAGAGAGGAGGTTGGAGGAGAAGAGGAGTGTGAGAGGAGGAGGGAAAAACAAGTGAGGAGTGGGAGGAGAAAGATGGCAAGAAGAGAGGAGTATGAGAGGAAGAGAGAAGTGTGAGTGGAAGAGAGGAGTGTGCGAGGAGATGAGGGAAGAGAAAGAGGAGTGTGAGAGGAGAGGAGGGAAGAAGAGAGGAGTGTGAGAAGTGGAAAGTAGGGGAGAGGATTGTGACAGGACAGATGGAAAGAAGAGGAGAGGAGTGTGAGAGGAGAGAGAAAAGGATGAGGGTGAGAGGAGGGGAAGGAAGAGCATGATGAAGAAAGGAAGGAAAAGGATGATGAGGAGAGGAAAGAAGAGGATGATGATGAAAGGAGAGGAGGAAAAGGATGAATTCGAGATTAAATGAAGAGAGAGAAGACAGAATAGTGGAAAAGAAAGAGGTGGGAGGTAGGAGGTAAGAGTAGAGACGAAATTTGGAACGGGAAACTTATGAAAAAAAATAATAGAGATGAAAAGATGGAAGTGAGGAAGAAGGAAAAGTATAATGATAAAGAACGGAGAAATAAGAGGAAGGGAGCAGGAAGGGGAAAATGGAAAAAAATGGAAAGAGGGGTGCATGAGAGATGAGACAGGAGGGAAATACGGGGTACAGTGAGAGAGAGAGAGAGAGAGAGAGAGAGGACAAACACACAAACACTTGGTAATGAATGTAAATGAATGAGTGGAAATGAGAATGTCAGGAAAGAAGTCGGGGGAGAAAAATGGTAAGGGGTAAGGGAGGAGGAGGGAGAGGGATGGAGGAGGGGATGGGCAGAGGGGGATTAGAGGAGGGAACAGAAGAAATAATTGGATGAGAAGAAGTTGGAACAGAAAATCATTTAGGCCTTTTCTATTTTCTTTTTCTTTCTTTTTTTTCTCCATTCTTCCTTTTCCTTCCCGTTGTCATGATCTTGTTTTTTCCTTCTCTCTCTCTCTCTCTCTCTCTCTCTCTCTCTCTCTCTCTCTCTCTCTCTCTCTCTCTCTCTCTCTCTCTCTCTCTCTCTCTCTCTCTCTCTCTCAAACACAATACTCAAGACAATCAAGGACATAAAAACTCTTGAAAAATATAACTTCATTGGTAAACACTACGAGCTGGAGAGAGAGAGAGAGAGAGAGAGAGAGAGAGAGTAAAGGGAAAAAGAAGAGAGTATGGAACGTTTTAAAAATATATATATACAAGAAGATTAAAAACAATGGATAAGCAGAGAGAAAAAAAAAATAAAAAGGGAGGAAGGGGTTATTAAAGGAAAGTAGAAGGCGTAAAGGGCATATTCTCGGAGGGGAAAGGGGAAAATTAAAACAAAACAGTGATAAAAAGGATGCAGTGAAAAAACAATAAAGAAGAAATAATGTCGATGAACATCAGACAAAAAGAAAAGGAATGGCTGAGAAAAAATGTACCTAGGTGGAAGAAAATAAAAAAAATCATGACAATAAAACAAGCAGGAAAATGAAAATGAGTCTTAATGGAAGAAAAAGAATATGGTGAAGGAAACTGGAAGAATAATCAAGTGAGAAGTGATAAAAACAATTCAGGAGTGGAACGAAGAAAGAGAACAGAGAATAAATGAAATAATACTGGAAAGAAACTGGAGGACAGAGAGTATGGTGATGAGGCACTATGCACAAAATAAAGACAGCAGTAATGAGTGAGAGACTCTGAAATTCTTGCCATATAGTTGGTACAGGATATAGGAAGATATCTGACTTTGCCCCGTTGGAATGACCTCTGACCGATTGTTCCCAAAATCAGATCCCTTCTTTCTTGCTTTACCGTGAACCCAGCCACCAGGTGTGGTCTAAAAAGGATACAAATTGATTTATACTGTTTACAAGCACTCGCCTGTTAAAACAATGTACCCGTTACCCTGTAAAGTGTAAATATAAAGATAAAGCGAAAATTAGAAATAATGACATGGAACAGCGAGAATAGGCACTGAAACGAGAATATGAAGAAATGATGTACAACTGAGAAGTCAAGCTAGTATGAGATGATAGGAGTGAGAAGTGAAGTAATAATAGGTGAAACAAACATTTAATAAGAGAGGGAATAAGAAAAAAAGAGATAATGAAGAGAAAAGAGACCAAGGAAAAAGAAGCGAGAATGAGATGAAAAATCAAGGGAAAGGAAGCGAGAATAAGAAAAAAACGATAGAATAAGAAGAATGCAACGATAATGTGAAGAAAGTAGAGAATATGAAAGCCAAAGTAAAAAGTAATGAAAGAAAAAAAAAATGAGGAAAATGAAACTAGCTGGGAGGAAGGGAGAGAACGAGGATAATGAGGTGAACAAGAAAAAAAAAGCTGAATAATGTAAGCAAAGTGAGAATGAGGAGAAGAGAGAGAATTACCGATAGGAAAACAGGGACGAGAATGAGAAAAATAAAATAAAATAAAGGAATGTCAGGCAAAAGTTAGAATAAAAGACTATATGATGGAAGAATAAGGGGAAATGAAGCAAGAATAAGAAGAAATAAAAAAGGGGAAATGAAACAATATTGAGGGAAAATTATGCACGACTAAATGAAAATTAAGCAAAAACAAGGAAAACGAAGCAAGAATAAGGAAACACAAAGTAAGAGGAAGGGAAAGTGAAGTAAGAACAAAGGAAGATGAAATAAGAATTGGAAAAAAAAAAACAAGACAAGGATAAGTAAAACTGAGGCGAGAATGACAGAAGTAAAGGAAGCATTAAAATAGTGAAGCTGTAAGAACACGAAGTAAGAATAAGAGAAAATAAAGCAGAAATCAGAAAAACTGAAGCAAGAATGAGGGAAAATAAAGCAGAAACAAGAAAAAAGCTGAAGCAAGAATGAGAAAAACTGTGCAAGAATGAGGTAAAATGAAACGATCTTGAGAGGTGTGACGAATAGTAGGTGTGGAGGAGGCTAGGGGTAACGAGAGCATAAAAAGGAACGTAAAACACATTAAATTTGCATAGAGAGACTGCAAATGTAAATGAAACGCAAAAATCGTTATTCCCTTTAGCCCAGTGACGTGGTTTTTTTCATTCTTGATATTGCCCGACGATTTTTTTCAGTCTAGGAAGGAGTAGGGTTAGTGTGAGTGGATTAATGAAAGCAATATCTGTTTTTCATTATTATTATTATTATTATTATTATTATTATTAAAACTTACGATATCCCTATGGGAAGTTTTCTTGTTTTTGTCAGTATCATTATTACTATTATTATTTTTAACTGCGATATTTTATAGGTTGTTTGGCCTAGAGCTACCTTAGTCTGATAGCTTTCTGCTTCTTTTGGCCCAATATGGTGACAATTCGTCAACTGGATATCCGGATATTATCCGGAACACAGAAAAGTGAGTGGGGCAAGCTATCTCAAGAATCGCTTAAGCTACAATATAGCCTTATGACTACAATATAGCTGTATGGTGGTCGCCTTGTGGGAAGGAGTGTGGCTCCAGTCGGTTGTTTATTCTCTGAGATCACCTGGGGTCAAAATTTTGAACTCTTCCAGGTATTCTAGATGTCACCTAATTTTCCATGAAGGATTAAAGCTAGAGCCACCAAACGTGGTGGACTTATATACTGTGATGACCTAAGGTGACATGCCGAAGATCAGTGACCATGACCTTAAGGTTCCGTTACAGCGCGGCATCCAATGGGCAATGGCTGTGGGAAAGTTTTCTTTACCAATATTGTCCTTGGGCAATGTTACGATGTTCTAGTTAGTAGTAGTAGTAGTAGTAGTAATAGTAGTAGTAGTAATTGTTGTTGTTGTAGTCGTAGTAGTAGTCGTCGTAGTACTAGTAGTCGTAGAAGTCGTAGTCATAGTAGTAGTAGTTGTTGTAGCAGCAGTAGTAGTAGTATTTTATTATTTTATTATTATATTATTATTATTATTATTATTATTATTATTTTAGTCACCTTAAAACGTATTTCCAGTACTGGACGAATTAAAACTATTTTTTCTTTTTTTAGTTCCTCATATTTCCAGGCGACTTTATTCAACCTAAGAAAGATCTCACGTAGTGAAGGGGTTAATGAAGGCTGTATCTAACACACCCAGTTTAAAAAGTATATCCTAAGGTGAATATTATCCTTGAGAGAGAGAGAGAGAGAGAGAGAGAGAGTGGGGGAGGGAGACAGTAACCCCATGAATCCGGTGACGAATGTTTCTTATTACTGTCACCTTTGGTGACTTTAATCAGTAGCGACGGAGCAAATAAAGATATAAATCCTCAAGTAAATAAGGACACTATATAAATCCTCAAGTAAATAAACACCATATATAAATCCTCAAGTAAACTGAGATAATACACAAATCCTCCATAAATAAATCCGATACATAAATCCTCAAGTAAATAAAGACAATACATAAATCCTCAAGTAAATAAAGAAAAAATATAAATCCTCAAGTAAATAAAGACAATATATAAATCCTCAAGTAAAGACAATACATTAATCCTGAAATAAATAAAAAATATATAAATTCTCAAGTAAATAAAGACAATATATAAATCCTCAAGTAAATAAAGACAATATATAAATCCTGAAGTAAATAGAGACAATACACAAATCCTCAAGTAAATAAAGACAATATATAAATCCTCTATAAATAAAGACTACATAAATCCTCCAGTAAATAAAGACTACATAAACCCTCAAGTAAATAAAGACAATATATAAATCCTGAAGTTAAAGTTTTCCAAAGTAAAATTATCTGAAAGTAGGAAGAACAAAATCAAAATATAACATCAGTGTCGTGGATTTCGGGTTTAAATATTCCCGCCCACGACAGCACATTTTTTTGTAAATAATTTCCTGTACTGCATAAATTGGGTAAGATATTATTTATCGCTAGAGATAAATCCGGTCATGGAGATAACAACGTATTTACTGTAGTTATATAGTTTTTTTAGTAAAGTTAAGTTTCATTTGATTTACTTCGTGCACGAAGCTGCTCGAAGCTGAACAGTTCTCTCCCTGCTACCAGAGAGTTCAGTTCTCAACCTGCCACTAAATAGTAAACATACGTGCCTCAAACTCTCTACAACGATCAGCCATCTCTCTGCTATCAATACCGTCAACACCACAGCTAAGTACTCAGCATATTTATTAGGCCTAGAATATTTATACTGAGTACTGATCAAAACGCCATATTCACATACCGTATATTATAATGGTAATTTGTTTCGCTTTGTTAGTTAATAATTAAGACCCCCTACAGTGATAATAACTAACATAAATTGGTGCCGTGACCAGGATTATATCTAGTGATAAATAATAGGGGATTGCGGGTGTGAGATCGGGAACATTGTTTGTGCTGTGTCGGCGATCAACCATATGTTGCGTGGGAGGCTGCTCGTGGTTGAGGGGGGTGTCGGGGTAGGGTTTGAACCCTTCCCAGTAGATTATCCGTCCCCTCTGAAGAAAGTAGCCTTCTTTGGGCATTCCTATGTCCAGAGATTCCCACTGGATCGTCCGGTGCAGTATCCAGACGATGCTCCGGCCTTTTATGTCCGCAAGTTTGGCGTGCCTGGATGTACCAGGCATCAAAAGGGTGTTGGATGGCCTTCTGAAAAGAGTGTGTTGCTCTCTTGGGCAATAAGCTACTTGTGAGGGAGTTTAGGGTTTGATCTCCTGGACTGCCTAACATACTACCCTCACAGGAGCTTGACAAAATTGTCAAAATTTTAATATCGAAATTTGGCTTAATTTTAATTCATTTTATTTTTATTTGGATTCTGCCCAAGAAAGACTACATTTAACTTAAAATCTGTACTTGCTGTCGTCTTCTTTCACTTAATTGCCTCTCATTAAAATGGATAGAATAAAATCATTAAAGAGGCTTAGAGCTGCCAAAAAGGGAGCAATCACTAAACTGACAGCTAACTTAACAGAATATATAGAACATGCCGCAACCGTTCACGATATCAAAGGAATGAAAGTGACGGTTGAGAAGATCCTCGCAGAGATCGAGTCTTACATTCAGGAGTTGTATGAATTATACCCTGATGAAGACCTAGAAGAAGAAGTGGTCAGTGATATGGAATATAAGGTCAGTGATATGGAATGTTAATAAGGTCAACAGACACTTGATAGAATTAGAGAGTGCTCTAAAATTACCCGCCAAGGTCTCGGTAGTAAAAGAACAGGCAGAGAGTCGGAAAGCAACGGGAATTAAGTGACCGTCTCTGAAACTGCCAATATTTGATGGTGATCCGATTCAGTGGCTGGGTTTTTGGGAGCTGTTTGACTGTAGTGTGCACTCCCGAACAGATCTGACAGACATCCAGAAACTTACATATCTTAAGGGACAATTAAGTGGTGAAGTGCTCCAAATTATTAGTGGATTCAGTTTGGTAGCAGCTAGTTATGATTCAGCAGTCACAGTTTTAAAGAATACATACGATCAAGAAGATCGCATTAAGGCTGCGCACGTTGCAAAATTATGTAATTTACCTCCTCCAGATCATGAAGTGAATGAACTAAAAGACTTTTCTGCATAATTTGAATGTGCGTTTGAATCACTACGTGCACTGGGAGTAACCGTGAGTGAAATTTGTGCTGTTTTGCTCCATAATAAACTCCCTAGTACACTTTCAGAAGTGATCAAACGTGAACTAAAAGAGAAGTAGTTGGATGTAGATGATTACGTTCGTGTGCTAAAGACGGAGGTATGTTATATGGAAAGTAGACAGAATCCCATGGAACATTTGGGTGCGACCGCTACGGCAGCATATGCAGTGAAGCAAGTGAAACACGCTGAACCTATGCAGAAGAATGGATGTAAATTGTGTTTTAAACCAGGACATTTTTGGGCTAAGTGTGCAAGGTATAACACAAAGAAAGCAAAATTAAAGAGAGCAAAGCAATTGAAGCTGTGTGTCAGATGTTTGTCGGCAGATCATGGTAGTCAGGGTTGTACAAATCCCAAAGTAAGGCCATGTCGATATTGCCAGCTGAAACACTACAACTATTTGTGTCCGATTGCTCGTTCTGAACCCCAGGAACAAACAGTAACCCAAGAACAGTGACAGTGGCTGTGGCTTCGAGTAGGAATGCAGTGTTGTTGCCAACGATTCAGATTCCATTGGTTACTCAAACGAGCCAGCAGAACAAGGTTAGGGCTTTATTAGATCAGTGCTCACAACGTACCTTTGTTCTAAGATCAAGTTTAGCGAAATTGAAAGTCAACAAGATGAGAAAGGAACGTTTACAACTGCAAGGATTTACTGGCTCTATGGGTAGTGATGAGTATGAGGTAGTGGAGTTGTTTTACCGCCATCGTAGAAAGGTGCGCAAGTTGAAGACGGTGGTTGTAGACGAACTACCTAACTATAAGCCAGGGAAGGGGCTGCAACATAATGTGCTGGATCTGAAGGCTCGTGGCTACAAGTTAGCAGATCCAAGTGTCACTAGTGGGGATATGGTCGAATTGCTGATTGGGGCAGACCTTTATTACCACTTTGTACACGCTGGCTATATAAGGGAAGGAGGCATAATTTTGTTACCCACAATTTATGGTTATACACTGAGTGGCACTTATCGGTCAGAAGGTGGTACTCAAGTAGAGCTGGTAACTGTTCTGAAACTGGCTGTAGATCCGATAATGGAATTAGTAAATATTGATAGCAGGAATACTACTCCAGAAATCAAGGATCTGACAGCTCTATGGGACTTAGATCACATAGGTATTAGTCCCAGTGAGACCGATAAGAAGGGAGAGAAGGTTTTAGGTAACTTCTATGAAACGGTGCAATATTCCAAAGAACAGGGACAATATGTTGTGGCATTACCGTGGAAAGAAAACGTTGATAAGTTGCCTGATAATTTTAAGTTAGCCTTGGGCAGATTAAGAGGTTTGCAACTTAAATTTATAAAGGATCCCAACTATTGCAAACAGTATAGTAAAGTCATCCAGGATCAATTATAAAGAGCATTCATAGGAAAGGTGGAGGACAAGAGTCTGGTAGGACATCCTTTACATTATCTAGCTCATCATGGTGTCACTAAAGTTAGCTTAACAACACCAATTAGAGTAGTGTTTGATTGTTCAGCTAGAGAGCATGAGAGGGCATATAGTCTGAATGACTGCTTACACACAGGCCCATCTCTGGTTAATGAACTCACACAGATATTGTTGCGCTTTCGGTGTCATCGTTTTGCCTGGATGAGTGACATTGAGAAGGCATTTCTTATGGTGGGGTTATCTGAAAGGGATAGGGATGCCACTAGATTTCTCTGGCCTGTTGAACCTTTAAATCTAAATAGCCCTTACATGATATATAGGTTCAAGGCAGTGTTGTTTGGAGCCACTTGTTCCCAATTCCTCTTGAATGCCACCATACAAAAACATTTATCTATGGTTCAGGAGGATAAAGCCTTGATTGATAAATGAAGGAAAGGGTTGTATATTGACAATTTGCAAGGAACCAAAGAAGATGAGGATGCTTTACAACAATTGTGTTGGGATGCCCTGAGAGTATTTTAAAGTGCCAATTTGTCCTTCAAGAGAGTGGGTAACAAACAGTGTGAAATTGCGGAAGCTACTCCACCTAAAGGGTTTGGCTTCTGAAGTTCAGGACAAGGTAAAAGTACTTGGCATTCATTGGCTAACTGATATGGATATGTTAAAGCTGAAGGGACACGAAGGTAGACCCACAGTATTGACGAAGCGTGAGGTGTTGAGCATAACTGCAGGTGTGTTTGACCCTCTGGGAGTGTTATTGCCGGTGACCATCCGTGCAAGAAAATTTGTGCAAGATCTATGGTGCATTGAATGTGGGTGGGATGTTCCCATACCGGAAGATAAGGAGGCTGAATGGCAGGGGATATACGAGGATATGATGAATAGTACCAGTATTGTATTTCCCCGCCAAGTCACTGATAGTAAAAAGGTCACGCTGCATCTATTTAGTGACGCAAGCACCACTGCTTATGGTGTAGCAGCCTACTTAGTTAGTGAGGGAAGTAGTAAATTAGCTATGGCAAAGGCCAAAGTAGCACCCACTAAACCCCTCACTATACCAAAATTAGAACTGACTGCTGTCATGCAAGCAGCTCGTCTGGCCAAGTATATTTCTGAGGCCTGTGCGGACGAGTTAAGCATAGAGAACATATACCTCTGGACGGATAGCCAGATAACCCTATACTGATTGTACAGTAAAAAACTGTTGCCTGTTTATGTTCAGAACAGAACTGACGAAATAAAGGCATTAGTCCCTGAAGCTGAATTTCGTTGTGTGTCTACAAAGGACAACCCCAGTGATATGGTTTCCAGAAGGAAGTCACATGCGTCCTTAATAAGTTCTTCTTTGTGGTGGGGAGAGCCCACATGGCTACCTCACCACAAAATGTGGCCGGAAAATGGTCCATTTGAGGAAGTTCGGGACGTCACCATGGGTTGTCTCCTCGAAGAGACCCTGTCATTGCCAGTATCGGTAACCCTTCCTGCCATATTGAATTGGGACAGATATGGTTCTTATGTGAAGACAAGGCATGTGATGGCATGGGTATTGAGATTTATCAAGACACTGAAAGATAGGAGACAAAGAACACATGAGGCAATGCCGGCTTATTTGACAGTGCCGGAAATAAGGACAGCAGAATCAGTAATGATGAAGTTACCTCAAATGGATGAGTACCCTGAGGATTACTATTATTTATCCACTGGAAAGGGCACACCAAGTAATGTGAAGCAGTTAGGCCTCTATATGAAAGGTGGGCTGTTGCGTTGTAAGGGTAGGTTACAGTTGTCGGACTTAAAGGAGGAGGCTAAGTACCCTATCCTAATACCTAGTAAACATAGGTTAGCGACTCTCCTTTCTGAATACTGCCACAAGGTGTGTAGCCATAGTGGAGTAAGTTATGTTGTAAGTTACATAAGACAAAGATTTTGGATTCCTAGGATCAGACAAGTTGTAAAGAAGGTTTTAAGGAAATGTATAACTTGTAAAAGGTTACAAGGTGCCCCATATAGTCCTGTACAGGCTCCGCCATTACCCTACTTTAGGGTTCAGGAAGTGAACCCATTTCAAGTAACAGGAGTAGACCACACAGGTGCTCTACCTATTAAAGGAAAGGGTACCGTAGGAAAATTATATGTAGTCCTGTTTACCTGTGCAGTTCTATCTATCTATCTATTGCCTGACGCCTCAATCCCGTTTGGGGTGGCCACAAACAAATCGCCTCCAAGTCGCCCTGTCCCCCGCCATTTCACTGCCCTGCTCCCAACTCACACCCCCCTCTCTCATATACCTCTCCACCCCATCCCTCCATCTCATCCTCGGTCTCCCCCTCCCTCTTCCACCCTCCACCTCACTCACATACACTCTCTTTGTCAGTCTTTCACCCTCCATCCTCTCCACATGGCCAAACCACCTCAGTGTGTTCCTCACAACGCTTCCTATCACATCCACATCCACACCACAACGTTCCTTTATATCCTCATTCGTCAGCCTGTCTCTCCACGTGACTCCACAGGCTCCTCTTAAATAACTCATTTCCACTGCTCTCACTCTTGACTTGTGTCCTTCCAACAATGTCCAAGCTTCACTTCCGTACGTTAGAGTTGGTATCACAATACTGTCATGTAGTAACTTTTTTACTTCCATGCTCACTTCCCTGTTTCCTATCACTGCTTTCAAGGAACCAGCAACCTTTCTTCCCTGCTGTACCCTTTCAAGCACTTCACCCTCCAAACCTCCATCCTTACCCATCACACTACCCAAATACTTAAACGTACTCACATTTTCCAATTCCTCACCATCCAACCTCGCTGTACATTCACTGACTTCACCTCTCTCAAAGACCATCACTTTACTCTTCCCTACATTCACCTTTAGGTTCCGTTTCTTACACACTCTCTCAAACTCATCCTCCAAGCCTTGCAGCTCCCCTTCGTCTTCACTCAACAACACAGTATCATCTGCAAACAACAGTACAGGGAGTTTCCAAACACTATCCTCTCTCACCAGGGCCACTCCAACATCCACTACCCTACCTTGTACCTCTTTTATTACCCCATCCATGTACAGATTGAACAACCATGGAGACATGACACATCCCTGTTTCAAACCAACTTTCAAAGAGAAAAATTCACTTAGTTCACCATCCACACGCACTGCAGCCTTCGCACCATCGTACATACTCTTCACAGCATTCAACAACTTCCCATCTACTCCATATATTCTTAACACTTTCCACAATCCTTGTCTATCCACCCTGTCATATGCTTTCTCCAAATCCATGAAAGCCGCATACAACTTCTTTCCCTTCTCTAGAAACTTTTCCACTAAAGATCTAAGAATGAATATCTGATCTACACAACCTCTTCCCTTCCTAAAGCCTCCCTGTTCTTCTCCAACTAATTTCTCTGTTCTTTCTCTTACTCTGTCTATAAGTATCCTACCATACACTTTTCCTATTATACTAAGAAGACAAATGCCCCTATGGTTACCACACACTTCTTTTTCCCCTTTTCCTTTGTACAAGGGAATAATTATACCTGACTTCCAATCCTCCGGGACTCTACCTTCCTCCCAGGCCAATCTGCACATCTTCCACATCCATTCTACTACTATCTCTCCCCCATGCTTCAGCATTTCACCACACACTCCATCAATTCCTGGGGCTTTCCCCGATTTAACTTTCTTCATTGCTTCCACAACTTCTATCCTACTAATTTCTTCCTGTCTTCTCACCTCCCTCCTTCTCCCAGCCATTCCCCAGCCACTTATACTCGCATTACTTCCATCCTCTACGTTACTAGGGCTATACACATTGAGACGGTGTCAAACCTCTCCTGTGAGTCCTTCATTCATGCCTTCCGTCGGTTCTGTAGCAGGACAGGCTTCCCTGAACCCATAATTAGTGATAATGTCACTACATTTATAAGTGGAGCCAGTGTGTTGAGGGAGTTGAAAAATGATCCAAGGTTACAGAATGAATTGGTAAAGGTACATTGTGAGTGGCGGTTCATACCGGCCAGGGCGCCATGGTTCGGTGCCATCTGTGAAAGAGTGATAGGTATCCTAAAGGCTGGGCAGAGAAAGGAATTAGGTCGAGCTTTAGTAACCCGTGAAGAACTGGATACTGTATTATTGGAATTTGAGGCCACAGTCAATGATCGTCCACTTGGATATACATACGGTGACCTTGAGGAGCCACTCCCTATCACTCCTTCACAACTTATTAATGGGAGGCGTCTTACTTCCCGAAACAGGAAGTCAGGGATGATGATCTCACGGACATCACCTGGCGGACTAATTCGGGAGTAAACAGACGTCTCCTATACGTGACAGAGATTTCACGAGATCTATGGAGGAGATGGACCACTGACTACCTAATATCTCTCAGGGAGCAACACAGTCAAGTAATATACATGAAAGGGAAGGCAGCGCCTCAAGTTGGGGATGTCGTGCTGTTACACAAGGACGGGCCCGACTACTATGGCGACTAGGTCGGGTCATCAAATTGTTACATGGTCCTGATCAAGAATGTAGGGTAGTACAGCTAAGGACAAGCGCCGGTTTGACCACAAGATCGGTGGTTAAGCTGTATCCACTAGAAATTGATGTAGAAAGGAAAGATGATGACAGCCAAACCGGCGCTACCCAACACCTCCCTACACCCATAAATGACAGATGTGATGCCCCGTTGAGGACATCACGTCCGACCGCCTTAGGTTCCTCCCAACTATGGCGTACCCTGATTGGGACGGGACAGTTGTAAATATTGTATATATTTTGGGCGGGGTAGTATGTCGTGGATTTGGGGTTTAAATATTCCCGCCCACGACAGCACATTTTTTGTAAATAATTTCCTGTACTGCATAAATTGGGTAAGATATTATTTATCGCTAGAGATAAATCTGGTCATGGAGATAACAACGTATTTAGTTATATAGTTTTTTAGTGATGTTAAGTTTCATTTGATTTACTTCGTGCACGAAGCTGCTCGAAGCTGAACAGTTCTCTCCCTGCTACCAGAGAGTTCAGTTCTCAACCTGCCACTAAATAGTAAACATACGTGCCTCAAACTCTCTACAACGATCAGCCATCTCTCTGCTATCAATACCGTCAATACCACAGCTAAGTACTCAGCATATTTATTAGGCCTAGAATATTTATACTGAGTACTGATCAAAACGCCATATTCACATACCATATATTATAATGGTAAGTTGTTTCGCTTTGTTAGTTAATAATTAAGACCCCCTACAGTGATAATAACTAACAACCAGGTTGAATGGGTTAAGAAGGGAGACTCCAGACAGACTTAGGCTCATATTCTTGTCGGTTAAAGAAGCTCCTTAACACCTTTTCCAAACAGATTTATTTACCTAATCACACCATACAGTCCTCTTCCGTGTTACACAAGACCTTCCAATATCTCCATATCCTGCATATACAACATGCAAAAGGATATTAACCAGCTATGCCCAAAAATAAATCACCAAGGTAAAGGTGATAGGGAGCTTCCTTACTTAACGGGATTACAGGTCTTAAAACAACTTCAGCCCAAGGACAAGTTAATTTTTACTACAGGTATCCCCTACATATTCATCGTAGGAGACGCCCTCCAGATTTAAGGAATTCGATATGGCCTTCTGTCGTCCCTTCAAAGCGACTGATCTTTACTAAGTTGAATATAATCGTTTGAGAGTGAATTAAAAAAAAAAACGAAAAAGACGTACTTCTGAAAAATTTAAATCACTTTTGAAAATGGCAATTTGGTTGATTCTTACTGTTTGTTTCTCTCTCTCTCTCTCTCTCTCTCTCTCTCACACACACACACACACACACACACACACACACACAAGGTACTAACCCCTGTCACTAATCCTTGCACAGTATTCATCTGTGGTGCAACTCCCTTTGAAACCAAACAAGCTTGCCTACAGTGTGAGCAATGAGAGGAGATAGCACTGGGGGCGTCAAGTAGCTACGAGAGAGAGAGAGAGAGAGAGAGAGAGAGAGAGAGAGAGAGAGAGTTTTGTGTGTATCTGTATTGGTGACTGTGTGTGTGTGTGTGTGTGTGTGTGTGTGTGTGTGTGAGAGAGAGAGAGAGAGAGAGAGAGAGAGAGAGAGAGAGAAGGGGGGGAGTCGATACTGCTTGCCAACCATCAGTCCAGTACCATGCACGATATTAAGTGAAGCGATTTTCAGTTATTCAACATTGACAGTGAGGATGAGGTGGAGGGATGGGATACAGAGGTGTGCTGTATGAATGAGTGATGGGAGTTGCAGGAAGGGTAGCCTGATGACAGAGGACAGGGTAGCACAAGTAGCATCTGGCCATTGATTAGAAGATGGTTAGACAGATAGGTAGACAGATAGAACCAGTGGCGTATCCAGGATTTTTGTCAGGGGGAGGCAAACACTTAGAATATTTCCTCAAAATATGTCACCACAAATTTTCCCTAGATTTGATGCTTTATGTCATCAGAAATAAATTTACATCATCACTGTTGCATTTGTTCCAGTGTCTTAAAGAAAAACTATTTTTCCCCATATATTCACAGCTTTCTTGGAGTAACTAAGTAAATAGCTAATAATCCTTTCAGAGAAGAGTATGTAAAAACAGTACATAATGTTACCAGAGGTCTCCTCTTTCATTAGAGAGCAAAAGGAAACACCAGCAATAATTTAGAAGGAACTGGAGCCTCCACAGCAATAGCATCTCCTTGTCACAAATATCATTGGTCGTCATGATCACTCTCGTAGATGGTATTATTATCGATGTATGCATGCTAGTTTCCGTCCATTTTACCTCAAAAAAAAAAAAAAAAAAAAAAACACGGTACCACAAATTTCTTGTGCACTTTCAGTACTGAGAAAAACACTGTCACACTATACTCTTCCCGCATCATTTACCTGCTGTCTTAACCGCTCTGTACATATAAAGAAGTACAGTTTTTTGGCATAATAACCTACGAAATTATGATGAAATATACCACGCATCGGCCTAGCACCTACCATACGAGAGGCAATGGCGTCCATACTATCGCTTTATATTCGGAAATAAACCCTGAATTTTGATTGGCTGCTGGAAGAGAAACGGCGGAATGGATAGGCCAATGAAAACTCGAGATCTGGCGTGAGTGTCCCGAACATACACTTTCCCACGTTTGTGATATAATCGCTATTTTTCTATTTTCCTTTGTCTCTCTCTCTCTCTCTCTCTCTCTCTCTCTCTCTCTCTCTCTCTCTCTCTCTCTCCACTTAGCACATACGTGTAAATTAAGATTCCCCAGTCTGGAATTCTGTTTTGTACTACTGCTGTGGTGGTAGCCAATAGAAATCCTGTTTTCCACTACTTATTCTTTTAGTTTGATTCTCATAGGCTCAAGCATCAGGGGTAGTGCATATGTCAAGACTGAACTAAGCAAATACATCTGGTGGGATTAACCTCTCTTAATCCTTGACTCCTCTCTTAATCCTTGACTCAGTGACCACTTGACCTTCCCCGCTCAGCAGGGAATGATTTTCATATCACCTGTACTGTACCGTATAGAAAGGATTTTTTCATCAAAGAAAAAGAAAAAGAAAAACGGCGTAAAGCTATTCATCCTGAGAATTCTCAACTAGAAAAGTGGGGGGGACAAAAGATACTGTCCCCCAAACTCCAAAAAGTTGGGGGGACACGTCCTCCTGTCCCCCACTCAAATGAGGCCCCTGGCACACACATTTATATCTGCTTGCCTTCTAAAATGTAGTCTGAGGTGATCAAAATGGCTTCATGCAGTCTTCAAAAATTCTGCTTGTTTCAGCTGTTTGTAACAATCATTGTGCAGTGTTTGTTTGCAAATGGCTACAGGGTGAGAGGTTATGGCTGCAGGGTGAGAGGATGTGGCTGAGGGGATAGGAAGACCATTTTTACACCTCATCGGGATTAACGTGCAAAATATCATTAGAGCTCTAATATTAACCACACAATCTAAGGTGATAGGGGAAATTGTTAAGTTATAACTGGTCATTGTTTCTCAAGGGTTTTATAATATTTAGTCTAGTTTTCAATTTCAAATTATTGTTCCCATATAAATATTTTTGGAAACAAACAATGTTGTTTAATATACTAGTGGTAAAATTAGGAAAATTGTATTGTCATTCAAGAACTATGCCAAAAATCCCTTTCAGCATTTCCCCCAAATTTTCCCAGGGGGGGCAAACTGCCCCCCTGCCCCCCCAAGGGCTACGTGTATGGATAGAACGCCGTCAAATTCAAGGACGCTTAGCTTCGAATGGTATGCTATAAATAATACCAGGTTAACCACAAGCAGACAAAATCGTGAGCTGTCTCTTTGCTTTGTAATAAAGACAAATAGTGTTTAATAGTATAGTTTTTTAATTTTTGGAAACTAGAGCTGTGATGATGCATTTTGATATCAGTTTTTATACCTATACACCCCCAGATTATAAGAAGTTTGATATATATATATATATATATATATATATATATATATATATATATATATATATATATATTGTTACATAGCCTATGATTTCATCATCCTTTGTGTAATTTTAACGCACAGTTGCTGCATGTTTGATCACGAGCGTGTTCTGCCTCAGTCCCCCCCTTCTACCGTTATAGTAGAGTAAGTCGTTCTCTCTGTTATTCAGAGCGGGATTTTCAGCTCTTTGTCCCCATGGATTCATTTGCGCGTCCTTCTTACAAGTTGTATCAAGCTCTCCTGGCCCCTATATAATGAGCTCAGTCTCTGCATCATGGCCACTTAGATCTGCTCCTCATTTTGTTCATATCTCTGTCCTCCCTTGTACAGATATTATTATTGTGAGTGCTCAAGAAATCTCCAAACATCTAGCAGCTGTGTGTAATTTGAGTATAACTGTTGTATTTTTTTCTTGTGCTGTGTAGCATAGGGTTAGTTCTTAGGCCTAGTGAGGTCTTTGTGATTAATGTTGGGTTTTATGTCAGTCATTTTTGATAATAGTTTGTATCTGTAATAATTTATCTTGCATTAACTGAGCATTAGCAGGTGTATTTTCATTTTATCAGGGCTGACTTAGATAAATTTACTCTTGCTAATTTCGTGTTAATAGAGGCTATTGCAGTTAACCATATATTTAACCTGTTTATTTGCCATTACATTATCCTTATGAATTCTGAATGTTTTGTTGTTAGTTTGTGCATTAAACTTTAACTTGTAATTTTACCTAGCTCTTTTGTTTTGAACCTGGAACTTTACGGGACAGTAGTGATTTTTAGTATTCTCACTTAAAGTGTACATTATCTTTCTCTGTTCCGTAACATAAATTTGGCGACCTCATATCAGGATATTCAGGATATTATCATAAGGATATTGTTCGATATTTTGTGACTGTGATTTATTCATGATGTCTACTATTACTACACTTGATGAAGCCAAAGATTTTTTGTCAAATGTGCAAACAGTGTGTGATGTAGAAAACAGAACAAAGAATGAACTTAAGCTTGTTGCTCAACAATTGGGAATTGTTGTTCGCTCTCATCATTCTAAAGATCAAATTGTTGACATGATTAATGAAAGCTTGTTTAATGTAACTCCTCCAAATGAGCAAACGCAGATTGAATTAGCTAAGTTACAGCTAGCCCTGCAGGAGGCTCGTGCTAAGGAGGCTGAGTTTCACGCACAAGTTGAACTTGCTAGGATTCAGGCAGACCATGAGTATCGCATGAAACAAGGTGGAACTGGATCATCTAGCTCTGATGATTTTGATGTGGCTAAAAATGTTAAACTTGTCCCTCCTTTTAATGAATCTGATTTAACAAAGTATTTTCAGTTGTTTGAGAGGGTAGCTACAGGTTTTAATTGGCCTAAGGAGTATTGGCCAGTACTCCTTCAAACTGTTCTCACCGGTAAAGCTCAAGTAACTTATGCATCTTTGCCTCAGGATCAGTCTGATAATTATGATGTAGTTAAGAGCTTGATTCTTAAGGCCTATGAGCTTGTTCCTGAAGCCTATAGAGTAAAATTTAGGACAACTTACAAGCAAGATAAGCAATCCCATGTCGAGTATGCAAAAATCAAAGAAGATCTGTTAGAGCAGTGGTTAAATTCTAAGAATGTGGATTCTGATTTTGATAAATTTAAGCAGATGATTTTGCTGGAGGACTTCAAAAGGTGTATTAGTAAGGATGTAAGCCTATATCTTGATGAGAAAAGAATAGATAATTTGTCTGATGCTGCAGTTTTAGCTGATGAGTATGTTCTCACTCACAAGAGATATTCTAGAGAAAAAGGGAAAGCTGAGAGTAAGTACGTTGCCTCTACTCAGAGTACAGGTAACAGGAAAGAGAATAAAGATGATGTTTCTCAGGAAGTAAATACCAGCTTCACCTCTAGATTTCAGAAAAGTAAATGTACTTATTGTAGTAAGCTTGGTCATACTACGGAGAGATGTTTCAGGAGACAGCGTGATGTGAACAAAAAGGAGTCTTTAAATATTCAGTCAATTGGTCTAGTGTCCACTCTTGAGAGTTCCCATAATTCTTTAACTGAGTTAACTGAACCTACTTTGAGGGGTAACTTAAATTCTCATGATGGAGCTCCTCTTTTGAGCAGTAATGTGGGTGACACTCTCAAGAGTTCATGTGCTAATTTCCTGTCTGATGGTTTTGTCAGTCCTCTGGACAGTAATGACAGGAAATCAGTTAAAATATATCGTGATACAGGTGCTTGCCAATCCCTTATGCTGACCAGTGTTCTAGGCTCTAATGTTAATTCCTCTGATGAAACTGTAATCTTACAAGGTGCAGGGAATAATTACTTCTCTGTCCCTCTGTGCAGAGTGAATTTAGAGTCTGGTTTTGTTAATGGTTCCGTTATGGTTGGGTTGGTTGAGACACTCCCAATGTCAGGTGTAACTTTCTTACTTGGAAATGATATTGGTGGAAGTCAAGTGTGTCCAGCTCCTCAGTTGTCTAGTGAGCCAGTGGCTGTGTCCCAGGATTGTGATGTCCCTGATGTGTTCCCTGCATGTGCTGTCACTAGGGCTAAGTCTAAAGTTACTGGTGATTTAGAGGATAATGATGATGATGATGTTATCCTAGCTGACACTTTTCTTGCTAATTTGGACCACTCACCAGATGAGGCAGTACCCCGTAGTGTTGATAATTTGTCTCGTCAAGAGTTGGTTGAGTTGCAGGTTGCTGACCCTGAGTTGAAAGGTCTAGCTAACTCTGCTTACAGTGAAGAAGAGTCAGCCGGTGCTTCTACTTGTTATTATGTAAAGTCAGGAGTACTTATGAGGAAGTGGAGACCCCCAACAGCATCAGCCGACTGTGAATGGGAGGTTGTACATCAAGTTGTCATCCCTCGTGTTTGTAGGCAGGATATCATTAGAGTGGCTCATGATTCCAGTTTGGCAGGACACCTTGGAGTGAGGAAGACTGTGGCACGCATTTTGAAACACTTCTACTGGCCAGGTATCTTCAGGGATGTTTCCTGGTATTGTAAGTCTTGTCACACCTGTCAAGTTGTGGGGAAGTGTAATCAGACCGAAAAGGTTGCACCTCTAGTTCCCATTCCTCCTTTTGAGGCGCCTTTCACCCGTGTGTTGGTGGATATTGTGGGCCCTCTTCCTAAGACTTCTTCAGGATTTTCTTGTGTTGACCATGACTGATATGGCTACTCGTTATCCTGAAGCCATTTCACTTAGAAATATCTCAGCAAAGAACGTGGTTAAGGAAATGCTAGGGTTCTTCACAAAGTTTGGTCTGCCCAAGGAGGTACAGTCAGACCGAGGAAGTAATTTCATGTCAAATGTTTTCAAGCAGTCTCTGAAAGAGTTGGGCATCACCCAGATCACGTCTTCAGCTTACCATCCCCAGACCCAAGGAGCGTTGGAGAGATATCATCAAACACTCAAATCGATGCTCAAGAAATACTGTTTGGAACATCAGAAAGACTGGGATAAAGGTCTTCCATTCGTTGTGTTTGCCGCAAGAGAATCTCCAAATGAATCACTGGGCTTCTCACCTTTTGAACTACTGTTTGGCCATGAAGTAAGAGGACCCTTTAAGTTACTCAAGGAATGCTGGCTGTCGGAGGAAGATGACGTCAACCTGCTGGAGTATGTGATGAAGTTCAAAGAACGGCTGTCCACTGCTTTACAGTTGGCGAGAGAGAATTTAGGAGCTGCTCAGGAGAAGATAAGACTTGGTATGATAAGAAGTCCAGGTTACGCCACTTTCAGCCAGGAGATCAGGTTTTGATTCTGCTACCAGTTCATGGGCAACCTCTTCAAGCCAAGTTTAGTGGCCCTTATTTCGTGGAGAAGAAACTCAGTGATGTCAACTATGTCATCGCCACACCAGATCGTAGAAAGAGCAAGCAACTATGTCACATCAACATGCTAAAGTTATATCACAGGCGGGACGAAAATAATCCAGTCTGCACTGTAGCTGTTCCACCCAAGTCTGCAAGTGAAGCTCTCCCATGCAGTATGAGCCTGAGTGATAGTTTGGGGAAGAATCCTGATATCATGAATGATCTCCAGACTAAGCTTTCTCATCTACCTCCCAAGGAAAGGCAGGAGTTTTCGGCATTACTGCAGGAGTACCCGCAAGTGTTCCGTGCTACTCCAGGAAGAACCACTGTGTTGATGCATGATGTCGATGTTGGAGACGCAAAGCCAATTAAATTGCCTCCTTACCGTGTGAACCCAATGAAAGTTCCTCTCATCCAGAAGGAGCTTGGCTACCTGTTGGACCACAAGATGATTGAGCCCTGTCAGAGCGAGTGGAGTTCTCCTGTCACTCTAGTCCCTAAGCCAGGTGGGTCACAGAGGCTTTGCATCGACTACAGACGTGTTAATCAGATAACCAAAACAGACACTTACCCTCTCCCTCGTGTGGAAGATTGCATAGACAAGATCGGAAAGGCTAGGTACATAAGTAAGTTTGATTTGTTAAAGGGATACTGGCAAGTACCTATGACTGAACGTGCTAGGGAGATCTCATGTTTTGTAACATTAGGAAAGGCTTTTGCATGTTCTGTAATGCCATATACAGATTGTTTTAGAGTAATAAGAAATTTCCTTTGTAAATTTCTTTTTTCTTTGTGGGGAGGTGTTACATAGCCTATGATTTCATCATCCTTTGTGTAATTTTAACGCACAGTTGCTGCATGTTTGATCACGAGCGTGTTCTGCCTCAGTCCCCCCTTCTACCATTATAGTAGAGTAAGTCGTTCTCTCTGTTATTCAGAGCGGGATTTTCATCTCTCTGTCCCCATGGCTTCATTTGCGCGTCCTTCTTACAAGTTGTATCAAGCTCTCCTGGCTCCTATATAATGAGCTCAGTTTCTGCGTCATGGCCACTTAGATCTGCTCCTCATTTTGTTCACATCTCTGTCCTCCCCTGTACAGATATTATTATTGTGAGTGCTCAAGAAATCTCCAAACATCTAGCAGCTGTGTGTAATTTGAGTATAACTGTTGTATTTTTTTCTTGTGCTGTGTAGCATAGAGTTAGTTCTTAGGCCTAGTGAGGTCTTTGTGATTAATGTTGGGTTTTATGTCAGTCATTTTTGATAATAGTTTGTATCTGTAATAATTTATCTTGCATTAACTGAGCATTAGCAGGTGTATTTTCATTTTATCAGGGCTGACTTAGATAAATTTACTCTTGCTAATTTCGTGTTAATAGAGGCTATTGCAGTTAACCATATATTTAACCTGTTTATTTGCCATTACATTATCCTTATGAGTTCTGAATGTTTTGTTGTTAGTTTGTGCATTAAACTTTAACTTGTAATTTTACCTAACTCTTTTGTTTTGAACCTGGAACTTTACGGGACAGTAGTGATTTTTAGTATTCTCACTTAAAGTGTACATTATCTTTCTCTGTTCCGTAACAATATATATATATATATATATATATATATATATATATATATATATATATATATATATATATATATATATATATATATATATATATATATATATATATATATATATATATATATATATATTATGACAAACGTCCATCGGAAAATTGCATTATGGATCAAACATAAGTGGCCTTCATTTTTATATCAAATTACCGGGATGCAATGACTGTGTAAGCGGAAAAATAATTGTTGCCCTACACCAAAATACAAAGGCCTTTGGGTTTATATGACGGCTTATTGTTAGTTACCCTCGCTGCCTTTTATTAAATTGACCCACACATCTTTCAGTTATACACACTCTCATTCTCAGGCAAATTGGCGATACCTCTGCATTTGTAACACTTATGGACCGACCTCTTGATCCCCTGACTATTACTTTAGTTTTTCTTATTATATTTTTCCTGTCTCATTACGCAACTTTGGGAGGATCCGTAGTAATGAAGACTGCATCAGTAATCGTCAATTCAGAAACTATCTTGAAGTTAATTAATAGTTTGGTGTTATGGTATTATGGCTGCTTCACCTTAATTTGGTCCAGTTCTTCCTCGTTTTATATCTTAAATAACGCAGCTCAGCAGCACAAGACAGTTTTACATTACTTCATTCCTTCCTTAGCATTTCTTTGTGACAGCCATCATAGTTTAGTGTCAATCTCTTATTACAACTCAGCACTCAAGATGAAGAGGTTGCAATTTGTGACCAAGTTAAAGTCAAAATGGTGTGCTTCCTCTCGTTGCCTTTCACTAAAATTGCCTACATAACAGTTTTGCCCACCCACATTCTCGATCAGATCATAAGTAACTCAGCATTTGTATTATTTATGAACTAACTCCTTTGTAGGCTACTCACCCGCATTCTGAACCAAAATATATTTAACCTCTTCACCACGATGGTACTTAGAGCTTATTCCTGATTCCACCAAAAAGTTTGCATCCAACTCAGAACAGACATTGAACTGTGGTGGTTCGATTCAGCATTTTTACCTTTCTACTACGAGAGATTTCATAAAGCTAAATATAATCATTAGAATGCGGCACGAACACAGTATAGAAACAAATCATTGGACTGAAGGGGTTAACTCTGCATTTTAACTTTTAATTTAAGATTCTGAGGCCTGACTTAGAAAATTGTGATGGGGTATGTGTAATTTTAGGTGGACCTTATTGTTATGGTGTAATTACTGTGAGCTACTTGTTTGTGGCCTCCCCTGAGAGAGAGAGAGAGAGAGAGAGAGAGAGAGAGAGAGAGAGAGTGTGTACAAACTACTTACATACAATGAGCAGGGCAGACTAAATAGACGTACTGATTATGCTGAGAGCACGTAGCACAGGGGAGTCAGTGGTCCAGTGGTTAGAAATGTTGTAGGTTGACCAAAAAGGCGCGCGTTCGATCCTAGGCTGAGACAGAGAACAATTTAATGATTTGAGTTTCATCATGTTATAAAATATCTCCATTAATACCATCACACCAGTCCTGAATGTAACAGCCATAGTATGTATTCAGTATGGTCGGTGGATATTATCGTCGAAGTGGTGACATGTGTAGATGTATGGTCCGTAGGAGAGCTCTTTGTCCTCATAGAGCAGACAGTCGGGTATATGGCGAGTGTCCGAAACCTAATGGAAAGCTGAAACCCTGAAACCCTTACACAGTACACCTTTTCCTGCAGCTTTGATTGTATTCCAAGTGGAGTAAGAAACTTCGTACTACATTATTCATAGCTATTTATTAATTATATTGTACCTTGATTTTGTTTTTATATTCATTATTATTTGTTCGGATATTGTTTTCTTTAGTGACGTAAAAGAGATAAAAGGGTTTGTAAGTAAACTAAATCGCTTAGGAAGAAAAGTTACGAAATCTCAGAAAAGGACTGCATCTGAAGCTATTACTCTCTTTGCCTATTGTGCTAGGTAAAATAAATGTCTGAGGAAGAAGTGTTGCGAAATCCGAGCGGTGACTAGATTTAAAACTTTTACTCCTTCCTGTTGTGTGAAATAAAATCACTGAGGAAGTACTGTTGCGAAATCTCAGAAATGACCAGATATAAAACTCTTACTCTTAGCCTCTTGTGCTGAGGAAGAAGTGTGGTGAAATCTCACAGGCGACTATATACAAAACACTTACTCTCCTTTTATGTCGTACTAGGTAAAATAATAATAATAATAACCGCTGTGGAAGAATTGTTGCGAAATCTCGTAAAAAGAACTAGATATAAAACTCTTACTCTAAGGTATGCCTGTTGTGCTAGATGGAATAAATCGCTGAGGAAGAAGGGTTGAGAAATCTCAAAAGCGTCGAAATATTAAGCTCTTACTTTCTTTACCTGTTGTGCTGAAGTAAAATAAATCGCTGAGGAGGAAGTGTTCCTAAATCTCAGAAAAGGACTAGATTTAAATCTTCTACTCTCTTTGCTTACCTGTTGTGCTCGGCAAAATGAATCGCTGAGGAAGAAGTGTTCCGAAATCTCACAAGCGACGAAAAATAAAACTTTACTCTTTTCTTGTTGTGCAGGGTAAAATAAATCGCTGAGGAAGAAGTGTTGCGAAATCTCATAAAATGGACTAGAGATCAGACTGACTCTTTACCTCTTGTGGCAGTAAAATGAATCGCTGAGGAAGGAGTGTTGCGAAATCTCAGAACAGACAAAATATAAAGTTCTCCCACTCTTCACCAGCCGCCCATGTCTCTTGTCTCACTCCTTTTAGTTAATGCAAAGATACAAGCTGACTGCGTGGAACCTACACCAGTACAGCCTTCCCAGAACAGACTGAAGTGATAGGGGAAAATCTGGAGCCGACACCTGATGCTATTGTTGTTGTTGCTCTCAGGGATCAGCGCTATGACCGAAGGGTTGCAGGTTTGAGTCCACCAAAGGGTTAATGGCAGACATCAGGAAGGATATCTAATCATAAAGTGCTACACGCGCCAAAACCAAAGTCCTCTACCCAGGGGCAACGCCTTAGCCCTTATCGAAAATAGGGGATGCGGTATTAAAAAAAAAAAAAAAAGCCAGACATACTCGTTAAATCCTGATAAAAATGAGAGAGAGAGAGAGAGAGATCCCGTGGACACAGTGCATTTAAAAGATTGGGAATTATAGGCAGCGGGAAAAACAGACCAAGGAAGACATTTGCAGAGGAGACCAGTTGACATTTGCACACAAGGAGCGAGTACTGACTGACCGTTCATTAGGCAGTTGGACAGAGAATTGCTGTGTGTGCTGCTTGATGATGGCCATAGAAGTGGTTTGTGGTAGTTAGAAGTGGTCTGGTGGTTGGAAAAGTGGTCTGTGGTGGTTAGAAGTTGTCAAGTGGTTAGGGAAGTCTGTGATGGTTAGAAGTGAACTAGCGGTTAAAGAAGAGGACGGTGGTAGCTAAAATGGTCTGTGGTGATTAGAGAAGTGGTCTGTGGTGGTTAGAAGCGGTCAGGTGGTTAGAGAAGTAGTCTATGGTGGATTAGGTGATCATGAGGTTAGGGAAGTGGTCTGTGCTGGTTAGAGGCGGTCAGGTGGTTAGGGAAGTGGTCTGTGGTGGTTAGAGGCGGTCAGGTGGTTATAGAAGTAGTCTATGGTGGTTTAGGTGATCATGTGGTTAGGGAAGTGGTCTGTGTTGGTTAGAGGCGGTCAGGTGGTTAGGGAAGTGGTCTGTGTTGGTTAGAGGCGGTCAGGTGGTTAGGGAAGAGGTCTGTGTTGGTTAGAGGCGGTCAGGTGGTTAGAGAAGTGGTCTGTGGTGGTTAGAGGCGGTCAGGTGGTTAGAGAAGTGGTCTGTGGTGGTTTAGGTGATCAGGTTGTTAGGGAAGTGGTCTGTGGTGGTTAGAGGCGGTCAGGTTGTTAGGGAAGTGGTCTGTGATGGTTAGTAGTTGTCAGGTGCTTTAAAAAGTGGTCTGGCAGTGGGTAGAAGAAGTCAGATAGTTGGAAAAGTGTTCAGGTGGTTAGAAATATGGTCTGTGGTGGTTAAAAGTTGTCAGATGGTCAGAAAAGTGGTCTGGCAGCTACAAGTGGCCACGTGGTAAGAGATGTGGTCAGTTGTCAGAAGGGATGGGAGGCCGATCTCAGACATGGGCAGGGAACGCTTTCTGGATTTGGATGTCAATAAATCAGACTTCAACCATTTCTGCAAGACCCATCAACTTGATAAAAGTTTCCCTAATAATACCATCACACCAGTTCCGAAAATGACACCCGTAACATTCATTTGGTATGAACTGTGGGTATTAGCTCCGAAATGGTGACATGTGATGGTGTGTGGCATGCATACGGAATGTTTGTTTCAGGGAATGGTCTTTCTGTCTGTCTGTCTGTCTGTCTCTCTCTCTCTCTCTCTCTCTCTCACACACACACACACACACACACACACACACACACACACACACACACACACACACACACACACACACACACACTCACACTCACACACACACACACCGTCCAGTCCGTAGCCAGCTGAAGGTCGATTGGGACTACTCACTGTAATTGTTTGTGACAGCGAGAAGCTGAGAAATGTTTGGACAGCGTGGTATGCTAGTAGCCAGGAAATTAAATGCTACCCTATACAGTAATGTTGATAAATACTTCGCAGATATGTTGAACCATCCGACACACGCAAAAGGCTTAAGTTATATTTCGCTGGTGTTAATTAATCTTCAGACAAAGCTAGTAAGACTGCTGACTAGTGAACTGACTGCTGGTGGGGTATGTGTACAAAGCCAGGATTGTATTCTGGCCAGCTTACCAGGAATATTTTCACCTCTCTTTGGTTTTTCAATAGCCTGTTAATATTTTTTTTTCTTATGCAATCTGTGTTGATATAAAAGACTTAACTAATATCCAAGAGTATAATATATGTTTAAAAGAAGTGCAACACAGAATGGCTAGCACAAGGAAGTGAAGTGTCTGTTGTTTGAAAGCCTTGATACGACATGTAGGTTTGAACATAGTGGCTGCTGAGTATTGCATGAAAGTGTAGTAGTTACTGTATTAATGAATGGGTGTGAAATTTTTCAGTGTCAAATGTATCAGAAGCCATGACTGAAAGCAGTATCAACGGGACGGTGAAGAATATATATATGGGAGGAACAGGCTGGATAGGACAACGAATAGCGTAATTTATAGTAGACAGGTAAGTGAAGAAGTCAGTTATGAATGACTAAATGACAGTGCTTAGATGATATTGTTACACAGGGAGAATGGATGTAGGAATGTCAGTGAAAAGGGTACGTATGAGTGAATTTAAGGGTGGGAGGAGGCGAAGAAGGATATGATAAATATTGGTGGATTATGTATGTGAATGTGTGAATTAGGAGGAGCTATGGAACTGGCAACGAACAAAGATGGATGATGTCAACGGCAAGATTTCCACCCTCATTTTAATCTAGCAGTGAGTGGAATGGACATATCACAGTCATTGTGAAGCACATTTTTGTGTGTTTTGTGTGCCTGTGAGGTAGGGTCGATAATTTCCAAGACCTGGATGATGAGTACAGTAGATGGATGGATATATTGCTCATTTTTTTCGGACACTGTTGATATTGGTGCTTTTGTATTTTTTTTATCCCTTCCACTATATATAAGTGGACACACACACACACACACACACACACACACACACACACACGGCCCTGTCTTCCAAGTTGTTGAGTTTGACATGGTGGCTGTGTATGTCTGCCAGTGAAGCAATATTTCCACATCCCCTGTCCATTATGGCTTCACCTGGACCCGGTCTCTCATCCCAGCTATCATGTGGCTGTTGGGTGGGTAGGAGTGCACCCATTGTGAAGGGGTCGCGCCTTGCTAAGTCCAGTCAATAACCTGGCCTACTTCATTTAGCCCAGTCCACATCTGAGGGTGAATTGAGGTCGGTGCTGGAGCAGAGGACTGACCCGACCATGTGGAGTGCATGTGAGGTAGGCAGTAAGACCCCTGCTGACAGAGATATTGAAGTGAGAGCCAACAGAGAGAGGCGGAGTGGTAGTAACGGTGAACAAAGGGAGCGAAATGGCACCAAACAAATCAGTGAAGAAATGACGGAAATGTTCTAAGGTGGAGTTGAAAACAAAGTTCGCCTAGTATCACATTTTCTGTTTCCAGCTTACCTTTGATGGCTAATTTCCTTATGCTGAGAGAAGTTGGTATGTTTCACAGGCCTTGGATGTCTCATTTTGATGCATCAGGGTGGAAAGTGACAGAGAAGTTCGAAGTGTGGGTTTGACGCTGTGGTGCGGACGGTGACACGGACCATTGCCTAGCATCATATATACGAGATGGATTTTTTTTTTTTTTTTTTTTTTTCAGGGTCTCATTCGATGCGTAAGAGCAGTCCGGTGTAATGGCTCGAATAGTTTTAGTTACCAGTGTTTTATCTAACTGATGTACTTGTTTCACACTGTATACCAGTAAATGCAGTGCACGGTGTTACCTCACATACGTGTACCCGTTAGCAGTTTCATAGCTAGATCTGGGTTATTCATTACAATTGGGAGGGCGGATCGGTTACAAACTTTAAGTATTCTGCCAACTTAGTTTCTGAATGATTTACTTAAGATTCCTATTTAATAGTGTCTTTCTAACAGCTCATGAGGGCAAGTTTAACGACCTCTGTGAAATTGATTTGGCAACCCAACCTCACATGAAAAACCCACTGTTTATCCATCTATCTGTCTGTTACCAGACGCCTTAATCACGTAGGGGGTGGCCCAAGTACAGTAAGTCGTATGCGAACGCTTCCGTACGTCACGCCAGCATTTCGGTGGTCCGTATTTTGGATGCGGGGAAGCGTGGCACTCAGGCCTAGACTACGCCCCCCTGATATCCCCTTGCAATGGCCCGACCTCAGCCGCCATGGATTATCCCGCCGCTCGAGGGCGACGGGCGTCGGTCCGAGTCTTTTTAATAATAAAGGCGACCATCCCAATGCCAGACGTACATCAACCATCAACCACTCGCCGCGATTCTGCCATAAGAGGCCTTCAGGCAGACAATCATCTAACTCCGTGGGGGCAATGTCGGCACCAGGACCTTAGTTCTGGTCGTTTCTGAGATTTCCTAACACCTCCTGGTTAGTGTTTTAATTTTTCATATTATGTCATTTTATTTTCTTGTATGTTACTCTACCAAACCGTGTCGATATAAGAAATATGTAACACAAAAGAGAAAATGAAGATGTAATACGCAAAACAAATCGCAAAGGGAATGGTGCTCCGAAATCTCGCATACTACCTAGAACACATGACTTGAGGGACACATAGTAAATCAACGTGTGACATGAATAAAACCTAAAACGTCCTCCATATTTTTTTTTTTACCACGTAGAATATAAATATTTGCTTACCTGCTGACTGTTTCCACGCGTCAGACAACAGTACATTTTATTCCTGTAATCCGATATCACTCACTACCATTTGTTTTTGCCTGCTTTCTGGACCCTACCACACCCCACTTGCGAGTGGAAGGAAAGAGGCAGGATTTTGGCGATGATGATGGTGATGATGATGAATCCGATGACGTTTTTGCTGTGTCTGGACGAATTTGTTTACTTTGGAAGAATCAGTTGCAATGAGTGAATTATTATCAACCCGATCACACACACACAAAAATCTTCCTAAGTGGAATTCAGTTGTAACAACGTAGGACGAATACTCGTATCCTTCAGAATACTTCATCGTATGCAGGGAGTTAATGTTAGCAGTGCGTGATCGGCAGTGATGTTGGTCACAACGCTTCTGTCGTTGCCATTATATTCTCATTGGCATTCAGGACTGTGGAGCATATGTTTCTCAACGACTTGCTTTGCATATCACACCTTGATATTCTTCCGTACACTCTAGGACTCTTCCAGTGAATACAGCATATGTGGAAACAAGATCGAGTTGTGACAGCTGTGGCACTGCCTGCTGGTTTACGTCAGAAATCCATGAAAGCATATGAAACAGCGACAGTGACTAGTGGTCAGAGTTGGCTGCCACAGCATAAAATGCTGTTATATCTACATCCTGCACAGTCTTTATTATATTAAATGTAAGATATATCAGAATATCAGACACGAATGGAAGTCTAATAAAACAACAGAAATCGTTGCTAATTCACAGTAAAGTTGTACTGGAATACTATCCTGGGCTAAGAGAGTCAACCGTCTATTACCACATAATACTGATTTGAGGTTTGCACAGCAGCTTGGGATCCAGAGGAATATGTGAAATATTTTAGTACCAATAAAATCTTGTCAGTAATGTTGCTCAGTAAAGTAAAAAAAATGTATTACTTTTTATACTCATTTTTTTCGTAGATTATATGATGTTTAACACTGTTATAACACCAGCGTGTGGATGTTTCACTGTTGAGCTCTCTCTAAGCATCGGTAAAACTTTCAGTTCATTAGGAACCATTTACCAGCTCTGCGTGATTGGGGCATGAAATGAGTGTGGACGAAGGTTAAGTGCATTCTGGAATAATGTTTGGGTAAATTTTGCGCATGTTGGGTTAAACTCTACATATACAGGTGTATTATATATAATGTGGTAAACTTTACATATGCAGGGGTATATTTTATAAATTGATGGACATTGCTACTCCTCACCCTGCCCTAGGGTGGGAAAGGAGGTCCGGATGATGATGATGATGATGATGATGATGATGATGGGGAAAACTTTACATATACAAGGTAAACTTTACATATACTGGGTTATATATATATTGTTACGGAACAGAGAAAGATAATGTACACTTTAAGTGAGAATACTGAAAATCACTACTATCCCGTAAAGTTCCAGGTTCAAAACAAAAAGTTAGGTAAAATTACAAGTCAAAGTTTAATGCTCAAACTAACAATAAAACATTCAGGACTCATAAGGATAATGTAATGGCAAAAACAGGTTAAATATATGGTTAACTGCAATAGCCTCTATTAACACGAAATTAGCAAGAGTAAATTTATCTAAGTCAGCCCTGATAAAATGAGATACCAGATAATACTCAGTGAATGCCAGATAAATAATTACAGATACAAACTATTATCAAAAATGACTGACATAAAGAACCCTACATGAATTACAAAAACTTCACTAGGCCTACAAATTAAACTTATGCTATACAGTACAAGAAAAAATGCAATAACAGTTATACTCAAATTACACACAGCTGCTAGATGGTTGGAGACTTCTTGAGCACTCACAATAATAATATCTGTACAGGGGAGGACAGAGATGTGAACAAAATGAGGAGCAGATCTAAGTGGCAATGACGCAGAGACTGAGCTCATTATATAGGAGCCAGGAGAGCTTGATACAACTTGTAATAAGGACGCGCAAATGAAGCCATGGGGACATAGAGTTGACAATCCCGCTCTGGACAACAGAGAGAACGACTTACTCTACTATAACGGTAGAAGGGGGGGACTGAGGCAGAACACGCTCGTGATCAAACATGCAGCAACTGTGCGTTAAAATTACACAAAGGATGATGAAATCATAGGTTATGTAACACCTCCCCACAAAGAAAAAAGAAATTTACAAAGGAAATTTCTTATTACTCTAAAACAATCTGTATATGGCATTACAGACCATGCAAATGTCCTTCCCAGTGCTACAAAACATGAGATCTCCCTAGCACATTCAGTCATAGGTACTTGCCAGTATCCCTTTAACAAATCAAACTTACTTATGTACCTAGCCTTTCCGATCTTGTCTATGCAATCTTCCACACGAGGGAGAGGGTAAGTGTCTGTTTTAGTTATCTGATTAACACGTCTGTAGTCGATGCAAAGCCTCTGTGACCCACCTGGCTTAGGGACCAGAGTGACAGGAGAACTCCACTCGCTCTGACAGGGCTCAATCATCTTGTGGTCCAACAGGTAGCCAAGCTCCTTCTGGATGAGAGGAACTTTCACTGGGTTCACACGGTAAGGAGGCAATTTAATTGGCTTTGCGTCTCCAACATCGACATCATGCATCAACACAATGGTTCTTCCTGGAGTGGCACGGAACACTTGCGGGTACTCCTGCAGTAATGCCGAAAACTCCTGCCTTTCCTTGGGAGGTAGATGAGAAAGCTTAGTCTGGAGATCATTCATGATATCAGGATTCTTCCCCAAACTATCACTCAGGCTCATACTGCATGGGAGAGCTTCACTTGCAGACTCGGGTGGAACAGCTACAGTGCAGACTGGATTATTTTCGTCCCGCCTGTGATATAACTTTAGCATGTTGATGTGACATAGTTGCTTGCTCTTTCTACGATCTGGTGTGGCGATGACATAGCTGACATGACTGAGTTTCTTCTCCACGAAATAAGGACCACTAAATTTGGCTTGAAGAGGTTGCCCATGAACCGGTAGCAGAATCAAAACCTGATCTCCTGGCTGAAAGTGGCGTAACCTGGACTTCTTGTCATACCAAGTCTTCATCTTCTCCTGAACAGCTCCTAAATTCTCTCTCGTCAGCTGTAAAGCAGTGGACAGCCGTTCTTTGAACTTCATCACATACTCCAGCAGGTTGACGTCATCTTCCTCCGACAGCCAGCATTCCTTGAGTAACTTAAAGGGTCCTCTTACTTCATGGCCAAACAGTAGTTCAAAAGGTGAGAAGCCCAGTGATTCATTTGGAGATTCTCTTGCAGCAAACACAACGAATGGAAGACCTTTATCCCAGTCTTTCTGATGTTCCAAACAGTATTTCTTGAGCATCGATTTGAGTGTTTGATGATATCTCTCCAACGCTCCTTGGGTCTGGGGATGGTAAGCTGAAGACGTGATCTGGGTGATGCCCAACTCTTTCAGAGACTGCTTGAAAACGTTTGACATGAAATTACTTCCCGGTCTGACTGTACCTCCTTAGGCAGACCAAACTTTGTGAAGAACCCCAGCATTTCCTTAACCACGTTCTTTGCTGAGATGTTTCTAAGTGGAATGGCTTCAGGATAACGAGTAGCCATGTCAATCATGGTCAACACATAAGAAAATCCTGAAGAAGTCTTAGGAAGAGGGCCCACAATATCCACCAACACACGGGTGAAAGGCGCCTCAAAAGGAGGAATGGGAACTAGAGGTGCAACCTTTTCGGTCTGATTACACTTCCCCACAACTTGACAGGTGTGACAAGACTTACAATACCAGGAAACATCCCTGAAGATACCTGGCCAGTAGAAGTGTTTCAAAATGCGTGCCACAGTCTTCCTCACTCCAAGGTGTCCTGCCAAACTGGAATCATGAGCCACTCTAATGATATCCTGCCTACAAACACGAGGGATGACAACTTGATGTACAACCTCCCATTCACAGTCGGCAGATGCTGTTGGGGGTCTCCACTTCCTCATAAGTACTCCTGACTTTACATAATAACAAGTAGAAGCACCGGCTGACTCTTCTTCACTGTAAGCAGAGTTAGCTAGACCTTTCAACTCAGGGTCAGCAACCTGCAACTCAACCAACTCTTGACGAGACAAATTATCAACACTACGGGGTACTGCCTCATCTGGTGAGTGGTCCAAATTAGCAAGAAAAGTGTCAGCTAGGATAACATCATCATCATCATTATCCTCTAAATCACCAGTAACTTTAGACTTAGCCCTAGTGACAGCACATGCAGGGAACACATCAGGGACATCACAATCCTGGGTCGCAGCCACTGGCTCACTAGACAACTGAGGAGCTGGACACACTTGACTTACACCAATATCATTTCCAAGTAAGAAAGTTACACCTGACATTGGGAGTGTCTCAACCAACCCAACCATAACGGAACCATTAACAAAACCAGACTCTAAATTCACTCTGCACAGAGGAACAGAGAAGTAATTATTCCCTACACCTTGTAAGATTACAGTTTCATCAGAGGAATTAACATTAGAGCCTAGAACACTGGTCAGCATAAGGGATTGGCAAGCACCTGTATCACGATATATTTTAACTGATTTCCTGTCATTACTGTCCAGAGGACTGACAAAACCATCAGACAGGAAATTAGCACATGAACTCTTGAGAGTGTCACCCACGTTACTGCTCAAAAGAGGAGCTCCATCATGAGAATTTAAGTTACCCTCAAAGCAGGTTCAGTTAACTCAGTTAAAGAATTCTGGGAACTCTCAAGAGTGGACACTAGACCAATTGACTGAATATTTAAAGACTCCTTTTTGTTCACATCACGCTGTCTCCTGAAACATCTCTCCGTAGTATGACCAAGCTTACTACAATAAGTACATTTACTTTTCTGAAATCTAGAGGTGAAGCTGGTATTTACTTCCTGAGAAACATCATCCTTATTCTCTTTCCTGTTACCTGTACTCTGAGTAGAGGCAACGTACTTACTCTCAGCTTTCCCTTTTTCTCTAGAATATCTCTTGTGAGTGAGAACATACTCATCAGCTAAAACTGCAGCATCAGACAAATTATCTATTCTTTTCTCATCAAGATATAGGCTTACATCTTTACTAATACACCTTTTGAAATCCTCCAGCAAAATCATCTGCTTAAATTTACCAAAATCAGAATCCACATTCTTAGAATTTAACCACTGCTCTAACAAATCTTCTTTGATTCTTGCATACTCAACATGGGATTGCTTATCTTGCTTGTAAGTTGTCCTAAATTTTACTCTATAAGCTTCAGGAACAAGCTCATAGGCCTTAAGAATCAAGCTCTTTACTACATCATAATTATCAGACTGATCCTGAGGCAAAGATGCATAAGTTACTTGAGCTTTACCGGTGAGAACAGTTTGAAGGAGTACTGGCCAATACTCCTTAGGCCAATTAAAACCTGTAGCTACCCTCTCAAACAACTGAAAATACTTTGTTAAATCAGATTCATTAAAAGGAGGGACAAGTTTAACATTTTTAGCCACATCAAAATCATCAGAGCTAGATGATCCAGTTCCACATTGTTTCATGCGATACTCATGGTCTGCCTGAATCCTAGCAAGTTCAACTTGTGCGTGAAACTCAGCCTCCTTAGCACGGGCCTCCTGCAGGGCTAGCTGTAACTTAGCTAATTCAATCTGCGTTTGCTCATTTGGAGGAGTTACATTAAACAAGCTTTCATTAATCATGGCAACAATTTGATCTTTAGACTGATGAGAGCGAACAACAAATCCCAATTGTTGAGCAACAATCTTAAGTTCATTCTTTGTTCTGTTTTCTATATCACACACTGTTTGCACATTTGACAAAAATCTTTGGCTTCATCAAGTGTAGAAATAGTAGCCATCATGAATATATCACAGTCACAAAATATCGAACAATATCCTTATGATAATATCCTGAATATCCTGATATGAGGTCGCCAAATTTATGTTACGGAACAGAGAAAGATAATGTACACTTTAAGTGAGAATACTGAAAATCACTACTGTCCCATAAAGTTCCAGGTTCAAAACAAAAAGTTAGGTAAAATTACAAGTCAAAGTTTAATGCTCAAACTAACAATAAAACATTCAGGACTCATAAGGATAATGTAATGGCAAAAACAGGTTAAATATATGGTTAACTGCAATAGCCTCTATTAACACGAAATTAGCAAGAGTAAATTTATCTAAGTCAGCCCTGATAAAATGAGATACCAGATAATACTCAGTGAATGCCAGATAAATAATTACAGATACAAACTATTATCAAAAATGACTGACATAAAGAACCCTACATGAATTACAAAAACTTCACTAGGCCTACAAATTAAACTTATGCTATACAGTACAAGAAAAAATGCAATAACAGTTATACTCAAATTACACACAGCTGCTAGATGGTTGGAGACTTCTTGAGCACTCACAATAATAATATCTGTACAGGGGAGGACAGAGATGTGAACAAAATGAGGAGCAGATCTAAGTGGCAATGATGCAGAGACTGAGCTCATTATATAGGAGCCAGGAGAACTTGATACAACTTGTAATAAGGACGCGCAAATGAAGCCATGGGGACATAGAGTTGACAATCCCGCTCTGGACAACAGAGAGAACGACTTACTCTACTATAACGGTAGAAGGGGGGGACTGAGGCAGAACACGCTCGTGATCAAAAATGCAGCAACTGTGCGTTAAAATTACACAAAGGATGATGAAATCATAGGTTATGTAACAATATATATATATATATATATATATATATATATATATATATATATATACATATATACATATATACATATATACATATATACATATATATATATATATATATATATATATATATATATATATATATATATGTATATATATATTGTATTATAATTTACTAATCAACTCTTTTCAGCTTTCTTTTTTCCTATCTTTATTTCTTTCAGAAGGGAAGGGGACAGTTGAGTGACCTCTTACAGTGAGAGAAAAAGAAAAGCCATGATAAAAATGGAGAGTGAGTTTCCTACTATCCATTTCAGAGGCGGAGTTGCGCTGTTTTTCGCAAATATCTCCTAAGCGAATCGTTGGATCAGTATGATATTTCGACACAGTACTTTTGACATCCGGGCCTAATTTATGACCCTTAAACCATACTGCTACATATGTTACATTAGGAGTTTACTGAAGGATATTAAGCCTAATCCAGTTATCAAATCTAAGGTGTTATACAAAATCGGACGAGTGCGACTGTGTGGGGTAGCTCCTCCACTAACACCCTGAACAACCCTCTGACCATTCCTTCCCTACCCCCCCAATATCGCGTTCACCCCCTCCCCGTTTCCCTCTTCACTCCCAGTCACACCATCCCTCTCCCATCTTTGCACTTCCGTTTTCTTTTTTCATTCTAATTGCATACATAATATTTGAATATGACAGTATGTATATACTTATCATACATTAGTAATATTATTTAACACAGTTACCTACTGTTGTGTGTGGCCATGAAAACCAGAGTGGGTCAAAAGACCATAAAATCATTGGCTAATTACGTTGTTATGGCCTTATCATTACCGATGTATCTACGGTTACCAAAAATATGGTCAGTTTTGTTTTTGGGCAACCAAATAAAATCGTTCATGGTTGCTTTTTTTGAATAAATTTTGTTATATTGTTTACATAGTTTTATTCCTACAATATGATATATTGCTCCAACTTAATAAATGTAATGGACTGTATGTAATAGTATTTACAAAAAAATGACGACGTATGTATGTATATATTTATGAATATTACGCATGATATACAATAGAGCATTGGAGTTTATAATTTTGTAATAATATAAATAGAGAGAGGTAAAACAATATATATATCAACTGGACCATGTTCACATTTTAGGATGAATACACAGTATTGTAATAATAGTAATAACTTCTCCGAGAAGGTTCAGGCAACAAGTGATACAATTTGTAGTTCGTGAATTTCAATGGTTGACCATAAACACTGCAAACATATAGGCATAGCTTCTATTACATGTACGTAATCATCCTGATGTACAGTACTTTCTACGCGAAATACGACTTGCATCCATTGCAAATAATCATATCAATACGTCTACAACTACATAACATTCTTACATTATAATACAGTGCTGGGATAATGAGGGAGGGACACAAGAGTGATGAAGGAGGCGAGGAACTCGGGGAGAATAGGAGGGATAACGAGGACGAGAAGGGGGAGAAGTAGGGGTAGTTAAGGAATAGTTTGGGAGGGTGTTGGGGGGGCAACACTATCCTTCGAATGCGTCAGCATGACTAGTCGACTTTCTGTTATTTTTCACGAGTAAACTCCTCACATAACATAAATAGCAATATGGTTTAAGGGTCATAAATTAGGCCCGGATGTCAAAAGTAGTGTGTTGAAATACCATACTGATCCAACGATTCGTTTAGGAGATATTTGCGATAAACAGCGCAACTCCGCCTCTGAAATGGATAGTAGTCTGTTTGGAGAGAGAGAGAGAGAGAGAGAGAGAGAGAGAGAGAGAGAGAGAGAATACTGCATTGATAAACATACCTTGCTGTTCATTACTAGATGATTTTGTTCTAACATTAGTAGGAAGAATAAGATTACTACCTCTTTACTGAAATTTATTATTGAGTAAAAAGTACAGAGAGAGAGAGAGAGAGAGAGAGAGAGAGAGAACATTGAAGAAAAAAGTTGTCGTCGTTTTATTTTCTGTTGTTGGCTAGATGGGTCTCATTTCGAAAAGATTTATGTATATTTTATATTTGTTGTTTTGAGCCTACATATATATGATAGGATGAGAGAGAGAGAGAGAGAGAGAGTTTTTATGTATATATGTGCCTTTGTGCGTGCGTGTGCGAACGTGCATTTTGCGTCCAATGCATAAGCTTTCTTTTCGGTATGAAGTCTGTCCCTCCTTTGTTCATACTTTATTGCACGTTTATTGACACTTTCCATAGCACTACCTGAACAGTAATTACTTTTCATGTGTCTTGTGGGCCGAGAATGACATGATGGCAGAGGACGACCAGAAAATGCTCTCTCTCTCTCTCTCTCTCTCTCTCTCTCTCTTTCTCTCTCTCTCTCTCTCTCTCATAGATCCCTTTATCGATTACCGTATTTTCACCTCTTATCGGTTCACTTTCCGTACCGTTTCTCTCTTCCACCGTCGACATGGGGTGTGTAAGGGTGTGGTGTGGGAGAGGAGGGTAAGGGAAGGGAGAGGTGGGGGAGGGGAGTGGGGCGGAGGGAGGGGGATGAATGGATGAGGGGGAAAGTGCAAGAGAGGGTAGTGGAAAGGAGAGGTAAGGGACGGAAGTGGGATGCGGGGAGGGACAAACTGAATAAGGGGGAAGGTCCAAGAAAGGGTGAGGAGTGGAAGGCTACGGGGAGATAATTTTGCACTTTGGTGTGGAATTAGTAAGTTGTAATGAAAGATAGATCATTGCCTTGTAGTGACTGATATTATGTACTAGTTATATCAGTATATTCTTTTTTCGTATATTCTCATGTAATATTGTTGCAAACACACACACACACACACACACACACACACACACACACACACACACACACACACACACACACACACACACACACACACACACACACACACAGACATACTAATCTAAATGTAATAACTATATAAATCTGGTGACGGCATATGTAAAAATTTCAGTGTGTGTGTGTGTGTGTGTGTGCCTGAAAAACAATGCCAAACAATCCACGTTTAGTACAACTGAGCACCAGTCCCCCATGAATAGTGCTTAACGAAGTGCTGTGTTCAGGGAGACTAAAGTACAATGTGTTATTTCAGTTGACTTTAAATCTGGGCGAAATCGCTTGTTGGTTCAAAGCTCGTCCGTCCAGCTCATCATTATCAAGTACGATTTCCGTGTTGAGAGAGAGAGAGAGAGAATCAGTAACCCTTAAGCATTTATATCTGTGTGAAAACTAACCTTGTCCTCTAATCCACGATATTTATCAATATTCTGTTCCTCTTTCCTTACTTTTCCGTCTTCTTCACTTTTATCATTTATTTACTTTTATTTTATTTATCGAAAAATTGTCCTCTGTCGTCTTTTGTCTTCATTTTTCCCCTTCCGTTCCTCTCTCTCTCTCTCTCTCTCTCTCTCTCTCTCTCTCTCTCTCTCTCTCCGCCGTTGTTACTTTTCTAGTCATTTATCTTTTGCTTTTTTTTATTATTCCTTCATTTCTAGTTTTTTTATCATTTCTTTTCAGCACTTTTCGTGTTCCTCAGCTTTTTTTCCCTGTCGTTTTTGTTTGTTTCATGCCTGCATGTTACCATATTTTCCTGCATTTTTTTTTTTTTTTTTTTGCATTTTAACATTCAGTTTTAATAATGGTAAGTGTTTTTAATTGTTTAGGCATATCCTTTTCCCTTTAATCGTGTTTTTTCTCCTTCCCACTTTTTTTTTTTTTTTCTCGTTATTCAGTTTCGTTTTGGTAAGTGCTTCTTGTTTTGGGCGTACTATACTTCCATGTTTTTATTTTTAATTCTTTTACTCCACTGTCACCTTTCCCCTTACCTTTTTTTTTTTTTCTTAGGTTTTCAATATTTATTATTAGCTTTGTTTTCTATTGTTTTTTTTTCTTTTTTTCGTGTGTGTGTGTGTGTGTGTGTGTGTGTGTGTGTGTGTGTGTGTGTGTGTGTGTGTGTGTGTGTGTGTGTGTGTGTGTGTGTGTGTGTGCTTTTTTTTTTTTTTTTTTTTAACTCCGCGTTTCTCCTTTGTCTCTTTCTCCCGTAGCCAGTGTTCTCTCTTTCAATATACGGTTCTTAAAACTCTTTCTTCCTTCAATTACAGAACGCTTTGAGCTCTTCAGGCCTTTCAGTTCTTTCCTTTGCACTCTATGCTTTTTACCCCTTCATATCTCCTGCTGCCCTTCCTCACTTTTCTCATTTCATCTCTATCTTTCTTCCTTTTTTCTTTTCATTCTCCTTATTTTCTTTTCGGTTCTTGCATCTCCTCTCTCTCGTCTCTTCCCCTCGCTTCTCTCCTCTGCTCGTTTCCCACCTGAACATTTTATTTCATTCTTTACGATTCCCTTCACTTCTCCCTTACTTTGTTCTCCCCTCGCTTCTCTTCTCGCCTCTCTTCTCACCTCTTCACATAGCTTCTAGTTTATCTCCTCGTTGTCTCTTCTCAGTTCGTTTCCCCTTTCTTCTCTCTTCATCTCACATCTTTTTTCTTCGGTTTTCTCTTCTCTTACACCTCCACATTTTCCAATGGTCCTGATCAGTATCTGTTTTTATCGATGGTCTTAGTATCTTTCTTCTCTGTATCACTATTTTTCTCCTCTCTATATTTTATGCTCCTCCACCTTTCTCTCCTCATTTCCCCTCTCTTCAGTTTTCTCTCCCCTGCCTTCCTTGCTATCATTTTTTTTTTCCTCTCTGTTACTTGTACATTTTTCAACTCTACTGTCTCTCCAACACGTTTTATTTCCTTCTTTACCTAACCGAAGCTCATTCTTCTTTTCTCTCCCATCACGCTGTGTGTGGACGATTATCATTAAAATTATTGAAATTGTGTCCCGTAGCTGATCGACTGATATCAGGAAGACTAGTGATAGGGAAGAATACTAAATAAACATCGTATTTGCTGACACATATAAAGACACCATTACAACAACAACAGCAACAGAAAATAATAATAATAATAGCAGTAACAATAAAGCATTAAAAGGCAGTGACTTACGTGTGTTAACATTACCAAGAACCACTTTACGTCCTCCAACCCCTACACTTCAGTCTCGGATTAGCGAAGGTCCTCTGTTAAGGAAGACAATCCCTCCTCCCATTGCGCTTGTGTGGCTTCCGTGCTTAATTGCCTTAGCTTCTCCCCTAATATCTGCCTTCATCTCTAATCTTCGTCGTGTTGTCATCGTCTGTCTCGGTAAATGATCTCTCTCTCTCTCTCTCTCTCTCTCTCTCTCTCTCTCTCTCTCTCTCTCTCTCTCTCTCACGCACACACACATTTTTCTCATTTCCATGGTCATTTCCCCCAGTCTGATTCTCATTATCATCCCGCGTCTGTTTTGTCTTTCTGCTATTTTTGGCTCTCGCACTTGCCCTCATCATAATTTTCCTCTCTTCCCTTTTCGTTCCTACTATCCTCCTCCTTTCATCTTGCATTTCTGTTCATTCTGTGAGGAGGAATAATAAAAAAAACAATAATAATAGTATGAGGGAGCGCTGAGGACACAACACCTGCACCCTAGAACTGCGTCTAAGGACCGAGCATAAACTTTACCCTGTGACTTTGACCTTTGACTTTGACTTTGGACTGTTTCCAAGAACCGATTCCCTCATCGTTGTCTTACCCTCAGCCATCCCTCCAAGTTTGATAAAAATAACATTAAGAACTTTATGTTGACCTTGCCATGTGACCTGGACCTTTGACCTGTTGTTAAAAAAATCGTCAGTCTTCAGTCCAGTCCTTCTACTAAGTTTGTTAAAAAAAAAGGTCGATCTGTTGTTAAAAAAGAGGTTAAGCTGTTGTAAAAAAAAAAAAAAAAGTAGACCTTCAGTCCTCCACTAAGTTTGGTAAAAGCTTGAAGTGCTTTTGTTTTGTTCACACATGGACACACAGGTTGAACTATGATCTTGGTCTGTAACCTTGGCCTTTGACTGATCGTTCTCAAACTTGATTCTTTCGTCCTTGCGTTACCCTCAACCATTCCACCAAGTTTGCCATAAATCGAATCATAATATTAAATGGACCATGATATGTGACCTTGAATTTTGATTCCACAAGAAATCTTGAACTTTGATTGGTTGTGGAAATCGAATCTCTTCGTACTCGCGATACACTGAACATTCCACCAAGTTTGGTCTAAGTCCGAGGAAAATTTCCTGATGTCATGAGTGGGGAAGAACGGGGAGGGGAAGGGGGTATTGGCATTATTCATTACTATGAGGATAATAGTTAATGTTATTATTATCTTCAACATCATTAACCACGAATAAGAGGAAAATTAAAACTATTTTCCTCATGAATTGAGAGAGAGAGAGAGGGGGGGGGGTATGGAAGGAGTAAGAGCGATAGGAGAGAGAGAGGATTCGAGGCAGCGAGACTAGAAGACCCAAGGTAGTTTTATTCATTAGCTCCAGAAACCACTCTCTGTCATCTCACTTCACCTCACCTCACATTATTGTCTCCTTACCCATCCCTTCCCTTTTCCTCACCTCACTTCCCTTTATCTCTTCTCATTTCAACTCCCCTGTCACCCTTAGCTCAAGTCACCTCATCCTCTGTCCCGTGTCTTTCCTACTTCCCTCAGTCCTACTCATTCATCATCTCTCCTGCCCCCTTATCTCACGTCACTTTATCTCATTGTCCATTCTTCCTTCACTTCATCTCATTTCCCCTTCAGACTCTTCTCATCCCACTATCCCATTCATCCCTTCCCATCCACTCACCATTCATCACCATCACTTTATTTAAATTCGCCTCACCAAATGTCACCACCATTTCATTTCAGATCAACTCATTTTCTTTCATTTCAAAAATTATCATTTCACTTCACCATTCTCCTTCCATCTCATCCCCCCTACCCTTTCGGTCCCGTTCCCTCCCCTCCCCTCCCTTTACTCTTCCGTTCCCTTCATTTCCCTTCCCCTCCGTTCCGCTCCGTTCCCTTCCCTTCCCGTCCCTCCTCTCATCTAACACCCACCGTAGAACATGATCCTTGTCTGAATAATAGAGCCGTTATACCCTTTCTGAACAGACTCATTCCTCCTTCTCCTCCTCCTCATCTTCTTCTTCTTCCTCCTCCCCCTCCTCCTCCTCCTCCTCCTCTTCTTCTTCATCATCATCTTCTTCTTGTTTCTTTCCTTCCCCTTCTCCATCTTCCCTTTCTTTCCCGTTTCTTATCTTTCACGACTCTGCTTCAAGCCTTCTACCTCTCTTTTCCCTTTGTTCTTCTCTTCTTTTCTTATACACATACCTTTTTCTTCACGCTTTACTTCTCCTGTCTCTTTCTTCAGCTTTTTTTATTTATTTTATTGTTATTTTATTTTATCCTCAGTCTAGGCTGTACATTACACCTTGTTCATGCTGCGGTAGTACGGTTTGATTAAGTTTAGGACATTTTTTTTTTAACGTAAGGAGTATTCATCATCCAGTCCTTTTGTGTCTCATCAGAAAAGTAGGAGACCAAGGCTAGGCTCTCAGTCTGGACATTTAAGGCAAGAATGACCAGCTACAGTCTTCCCTGAGTTGCGTTATATGAACAATGGACTCCAACCACCCTTCGGATGTAACCCATGTAGGGCCAGTCCAGTTGGAGCGCCTTAACCCATTAAATGACGAGTCATTTTGTTATGTGGATACCACCCAACGTAGTAGATACACTAGCTTGCCACTCAGTGCTATCCAGATGCAGCACTGCATCAAGTGAGCGGATGGTTAACCCCCCCCCCAGCCTGGCCTTCTTTACCTACCTCACTACCAAGGGTCGCTCCTCAGTTGACTGAAATCGTCTAGTTCTAGCAAGAATAACCTACAAAAATACGTCATCACAGTGAAAGTGTTAGTCTTCACTCGTTTGGTTTCCTATCTCTTCATATTTTATCCTTACAAGTAATTAATTTATCATTTTCCTTTGTCTTCTTTCCCTCTCATTAAAACAGGGAAAGACATTTTCTTGCCTCCTTCGTTTCCCTTATAAATGAACAGTTTTTTCTCCTTTCGTTCCCCTGACTATTTCATGAGTTTATTCCCTTTTTAATCTGTATTTTTATTTCTTTACGATAGCGGATAATTTTATTCTTTTGATTGTAAACTCTCCTTCCTCCTCCTCCCCTTCCTGGAAAAACAAGCACTTGTTACGAGAGGAAAACATATTAAACTAGAAAGCACTCAGCGTATGCCTCCGCCAATACCATTGCAGGATCCGGACCCAGACCTGCCCAAACATTTAACTGATTTTTCCT
>NC_137016.1:34405734-34438234 GCF_032717465.1 Coenobita brevimanus | reverse complement strand
TTCATTTCGTCTTTATTTCCCTTTTCTTCTTTTTTTAATTCTTTCCAACGTCTGTCTTTGCTTTATTCCACCATCCCGTATTTCTCACCTTATGCATTTTAATTCTTTTTAAAGTTTTTTTTTTTTTTCTTGCCTTCACCAGTCTCTTTCATTTTTCCCTCATTTATAATCTTTTTCAGTTTTTCTCTAACATCCCTTTTCACCTCATTATCTCTTTCCTCAGTCTTTTTCCTTTTTCTCCACTTTTATTGCGATGATCATTTTCTTCTCCACTCTTTTCATCCATTTCGTCGTGTATTATTTCGGTTTCCTCTTATTTCCATTGTCCTCTTCTTTCCAGCTTCTGTCTTAACCTCGTTCTCTCATATTTCTTACATCTTGCCCTTATTCTTTTTTATTCGATCGTGATTTTTTTGTCCATTGTCTCCAACTCTTCCCTCCAGTTTCTTTTCTGTCTGTTCCTCCCTTTTTCCCCTCGCTGTTAAAACGTCTATCTATCCTCTTTTCACTCATTTTTTGCATATTGCTATATTCGTCTTCTCTTTCTCTCTCTCTCTCTCTCTCTATCTATCTATCTCTCGCTGTGTGTGTGTGTGTGTGTGTGTGTGTGTGTGTGTGTGTGTGTGTGTGTGTGTGTGTGTGTGTGTGTGTGTGTTTTACCCAGTCTCCAGCATTTCCATCCATTTTCTCATACTTTCGGTTCATCGTTGTCCTCCCTGTTTTGTCCCTTTTTTCCAGCTTTCATCTTCCACTCGTTCTCTTTTCCCTAACTGTTGTCTCCTTGCATTCTTTTTTTTCCCCCCCTTCTGCCATTCCTTCCCTCCTCTGTTCTTATATAATGTCATAAATTCTTTATCATCTGTGCATCAAGCGTCTATCTTCCCTTCTTTGTCATTTTCCCTAGTGTTTATTTCTTCCCGCGTTCGTCTTTTTTGTTGGATTATGTTTTGTATATAATTTTACTTTATATATACCCTCAGACAGAGAGGAAAAACAAAAGCTCACTGCAATTAATGAGTTGTGGTACAGAGTATGGTCTTCAACCCCTTCACTACAAGAAGACCTTTTATATCTGATTAAAATTGTCGTGCAGTACCATTAAAAAGTGTTTGTTATCGTTGTTGTTGTTGTTGTTATATTATTATTATTATTATTTTTATTATTATTAATTATTATTATTATTATTATCCATCCTTCCATTATCATTATAAATATTATTATTAATCTCCACCTGTAACATATGTGGAAACTATTGTTTTTTGCTGATAATATCATTGTTCCGGCTTCATAGTCTCGCGACGATTCCAGGAGAACCGGAGACTGCGCGAGGAAACTGAAGGGCCCAGGTTTCGTGTCCTGGCTTGGGCCATTGCTGATTGAAAAAAAAAAATAATCCAAATCCTTTATGCGTAGTGGAAGGGCATGACAGAAGGTGTAATATCAGTATAATGTTGTGAACGAGATAAGTTGGTCGTGTCTACTGGAGATATCAAGGGGACCTGCGCAAGGAATCTGAATTGCCCAGGTCATTGCTGATAGAAGAAGAAAAAAATCCAGATCTCTCCAATGGGATCAAGGTCATTGTAAGAAACAGTAGGTTGAGACTAGTGAATGTCCACAGGACAGTTACGGAGTTCTCGTTATTACTATTATTTGTAGTTGCAAGTTGCCACTGGAACTCTGATATACCCTGTAATTTTATTTCATATATGCGTTGATATTAATTAACTTGTGCTGTTTTTTAAAAAGTGAATTCACAAAAAAATATTTTGCCCTTGATCACATTTCTTATGGATTACTTTTATATTTTTATTATATTTTCTTTTATATTTTGCATTTCTTGGTTGGCGTTGTATTTACTTATGTATTTTAATTATTTGTTTATTTTCTCATTCTCTTATTTCAAGTTTTTTCTTTTATTCCAATTTTTACGAGGGTTAGGCAAAGAGACTTGGCAGTAACATCACGAAAGCACCATTTTAACAACATTCCTTTGTAGAGGAACAACCTTTCGCCCCAATAAGACTTTTATGACTTTTCATACAGAACGCTAGAGTGGTGTGTGTGTGTGTGTGTGTGTGTGTGTGTGTGTGTGTGTGTGTGTGTGTGTGTGTGTGTGCTTTTTAATAAAGGCTTGTCCTTGGAAGCTGTTCTCATATCAAATTATTTTTCATCCTTGTCATGATTTAATGGTAGATAAATGGATAGATAGATAGATAGATAAGAGATATAGGTAGACAGGCATAGACAGATATATATATATAGATAAATTGGGGATGGATGGACAGATGGAGATAGATAGATAGTTAAATACAGATGGATGAATGCATGGATAGATAGATAAATATACATGCATGGATGAATAAGCATAGATTGATACAGAAAGAGAGATTGACATGAGAGAGATGGACATTTTCGTATTACCGGTATATTTAATTTATTACAAAACTCTTTTAGTATTTTGTTTTAATATTAATGTCTCCTCCTCCTTTCTCCTCTCCCTTCTTCCTCTTCTTTTGTCTTTCTCTTTTCACTTTTACCTTCTTCCCCTTTGGTCAAGTCAGTGTAAATTTAATATTCTGAACTTTTAGGCCATTAGTATATGTCTCTTTCTCCTCTCCTCACTCTTTTTCTATTTCTCTTCTCATTTTCTTCTCCTTCTCGTTCATGTCTCTCTCCTCATCTCTTCATCCTCTCTTTCTCTCATCCTTTTATTTTGCCACTCCTTTTCTCTCGTCCTCTTCTTTCCTTCTTCCTCTCTCCTCTTTTTTCTTTTCTTTCTCTCCTTCCTTTCTAATATCCACTCTTCCTTTCCTGTATTTCTCTCTCTCTCTCTCTCTCTCTCTCTCTCTCTCTCTCTCTCTCTCTCTCTCTCTCTCTCTCTCTCTCTCTCTCTCTCTCCAGGCAGTTTAGGGCAATTGTGATAATAGTATGAACTCTTAGGCATCACTGTATCTCTCTTCCTCTTCTCTCTCACTCCCTTCGTCTCTCCCCTCCTCCATCTATCTCTCTCTTTTCTTCCTCTTGCTATCTCTTTTTTTCTCTTTCCTTTTTCCTTGGTTCAGGTCACGCCTATTCTTCCTCCTCTTATTTATATTCGTCATCATCCTTTCCTTTCTTTCATTCTCGTACATCCCTTTTCTTTTCCTTCAGTTCTCCTTTCTTTCCCATTCCGTTTTCATTTCTCTCTCTCTCTCTCTCTCTCCCTTTTGATTTTTCCTCTCCTCTCCTCTCCTCCTTTCCGTTTTTCCTCTCCTCTCCTCCTCTCTTTCACCTTCCTCTTCTCCTGCTTCTCTCTGCAATCTTCCACTTTAGGCAGATCAAGGCAAATGTGGTAATACTGTGAACTCTTCAGGTCTGCAACTTAACTCTTGGAGCTAAGGAGATGAGGGGAGAGAAAAAGAAGAGAGAAGATGATTGCACGAGGAAGAATGGAGGAGGAAGAGGAGGATTGGGGAGGAAGAGGAATAAAAGGGCGAGGATGAGGAATATCGCAGTTTTATAATACTGTAAATACTATTATTATCTACTACTACTACTACTACTACTATTACTACTACTACTACTACTAATAATAATAATAATAATAATATAATGAAACAACAAGAAAACTTCCCACAGAAGTATGCGAGGTTTCAAAAATAAAAGTATTAGGAATGGAAGTTTTAGGCCCCATTGGTTATTGTCCTTAGTGTGGTATGGTCTGTGGGGGGATGCGGTGATTTTGTATGATTAGTTATGGGTTCCCAAAGTCTCTAACGTCGGTGAGAGTGAAGAACCTTGTCTTTAAAAATCGTTAGTGAGGCACAGGTGGACAAAACAGAGCCAATTCTTGAGATAATTCTGCATTGAAAAGTACATTGACTGGGTAGGAACTTATGTTAAAGACGAAATAAAATAGTAATGATGTGACAAAAGTATCAATCTGTTAAATTTACCGTACAATTATGCGGCAGAAAAATTACACAAAGGAGAGAGAGAGAGAGAGAGAGAGAGAGAGAGAGAGAGAGAGAGAGAGAGAGAGTTACATACCTAATACCTTGAACTCTTTAGTTATAAGGCAGTGCCTAAGAGCATTAGCAGGACGCAATAAAGGGTAATGGTGGCGAGAGAGAACCGATATTAGAAGGGGGGAAGATTGCTTTGGGGTGATCTCGATGGTATGTAAGATGGCATTGGGATGACTTTGTGGAAGGGCAGATTGCTGTGAGAAGATCTTGGCAGCATGGAAGAATGGTTTGGAGACAGAATATTCATGATGTCTTTGGAGAACAATCGTAGAAAGTGGGAAGACTGCTTTTGTGATATCTTGCAAGCATGGAAGATTGCACTGGGAAGACTTTTGCAGGAGGGACTATTGCTCTGCGAAGTTCTGGAAAGCAGGGAAAATTGCGTGAGGAAGTTCTTGAAAACATGGAAGATTGTTTGTGAGATATTTCGGACCATAAAAGACGCCATTATAATGAAGGTGGATTAGTTTGGGAGAGTGTGTAAGAAATGGAATCTAAAGGTGAATGTAGGTCAGAGTAAAGTTATGGTCATCGAGAGAAGTGAAGTCAGTGAATGTGCAGTGAGGTTGGATGAGGAGGAAATGGAAAATGTGAGTGCGTTTAAGTACTTGGGTAGTGTGATGAGTAAGGATGGAAGTTTAGAGGGCGAAGTGCTTGAAATGGTACAACAAGGAAGAAAGGTTGCTGGTTCCTTGAAAGCAGCGATAAGAAACAGAAAAGTGAGCATGGAAGTGCAAAAGTTACTACATGACAGTACTGTGATACCAGCTCTAAGGAAGTGAAGTTTGAACTTTGTTGGAGAGATGCAAGTCAAGAGTGAGAGCAGTGGAAATGAGTTATTTGAGAGGAGCATGTGGAGTCACATGGAGAGACAGACTGACAAATGAGGATGTGAAGGAGCGTTGTGGTGTTGATGTATTTATGATCAGAAGCGTTAGGAGAAACACACGGGTGGTTTGGCCATGTGGAGAGGATGGAGAGTGACAGACTGACAAGGAGAGTGTATGTGAGTGAGTTGGAGGGGGTGGAGGAGTGGGAGGGGGAGGCCAAGGATGAGATGGAGGAATGGAGTGGAGAGGTATATGAGAGAGGGGGGTATGAACGGGAGCAGGGCAGTGAAATGGAGGGGGACAGGGCGACATGGAGGCGATTTGTTTGTGGTCACCCCTTACGGGATTAAGGAGTCTGGCAATAGAGATAAAGTAAATTACATCATGTGCAGACATTACAGTTGTAGGTGTAGATGCAGTTATACAATAGGTGTAGTTAGTACCTTCAGTTCGATGACGTCTTTTGAAAATTATTCTTGTTACCACGAGACGGTTTTATTCAGCTTATGAGTGTCCCTTCGTCGTGTGTGGGTGAAACATTTGGTATTAGCTAGGTTGATAGATAGATAGACAGATAGATATAGCTAGATAGACAGATAGGGAGATAGATTGATAGGTAGATAGATAAAGATTATTGATTTACCGAGATAAATTTTGATAGACAATTCATTTAAATTTTGTAGTGCCTTGGTATTACATGGTCACTGAACGAAATTAAATCCTATTATAGATGAAAATAGCAGAGTCCGATCATCCTAATGTAAGTGCACCACAAAACAGAATAAACGTTTCAATAAAAATTAACATTGAAAAAGTAACTAGTTCTTTCTTATTCTCTTTTTAAAATTAACTTCGACGTATTTGATTTCAATGTGTAACCTCTCTCTCTCTCTCTCTCTCTCTCTCTCTCTCTCTCTGCCTGTCTATTATTAATAGGTTATTTACATGGTCACTAATGTAAGTGCACCACAGAACAGAAAAAACGTTTCAACAAAAATTAACATTGAAGAAGTGACTACTGTAGTTCCTTCTTATTCTCGTTTTATAATTAACTTGGACATATTTGATTTCAATGTATAACCCTCACCTCCGCTCTCTCTCTCTCTCTCTCTCGCTCTGCCTGTCTATCTGTGAACGTGTGTGTGTGTGTGTGTGTGTGTGTGTGTGGAAAGTAAACATAAAACGGTATTGCGCCTCCCTACGTCATTGTAAATGATTAAGAAGCTTTTACATCCCAGGTCCGTTTTCATCTGTCACCTTCTTCCTTCCCCACCTCACATTTCCTTCCCATACCTCACATTTCCCTCCCACACCTCACATTTCCCCCCCACACCTCACGTTTCCCTCCCCCTCCTCACATTTCCCTCTCACACCTCACATTTCCTTTCCCTCCCACACCTCACATTTCCCTCCCACACCTCACATTTCCCTCCCCCGTCTCACATTTCCCTCCCCCACCTCACATTTCCCTCCCCCACCTCACATTTCCCTCCCACACCTCACATTTCCCTCTAACACCTCACATTTCCCTCCCACACCTCACATTTCCTTCCCACACCTCACATTTCCCTCCCCCACCTCACATTTCCCTCCCACACCTCACATATGCCTCCCACACCTCACATTTCCCTCCCACACCCACATTTCCCTCCTACACCTCACATTTCCCTCCCACACATCACATTTCCCTCCCACATCTCACATTTCCCTCCCACACCAAACATTTTCCTCCCCCACCTCACATTTCCCTCCCCCACCTCACATTTCCCTCCCCCACCTCACATTTCCCTCCCACACCTCACATTTCCCTCCCACACCTCACATTTCCCTCCCACACCTCACATTTCCCTCCCACACCTCACATTTCCCTCCCCCACCTCACATTTTCCTCCCCCACCTCACATTTCGCTCCCCCACCTCACATTTCCCTTCCCTCCCCCACCTCACATTTTCCTCCCCCACCTCACATTTCCCTCCCCCACCTCACATTTCCCTTCCCTCCCCCACCTCACATTTCCCTTCCCTCCCCCACCTCACATTTCCCTCCCACACCTCACATTTCCCTCCCCCACCTCACATTTCCCTCCCACACCTCACATTTCCCTCCCACACCTCACATTTCCCTCCCACACCTCACATTTCCCTCCCACACCTCACATTTCCCTCCCACACCTCATATTTCCCTCCCACACCTCGCCTCCATATTGCAGGTGAGTAGTAAGCCCTCGCAGAACTTCAATGCATCACTTATTGTCCCTCCAACTGTGGGTGGGTATTAATCTTAAGCTTTCTGCCAGATTCCGTATTCTCGTTTTCTTAGAGAGCTCTCAAGGACCTCTTCCTCAGAGATTTATTTTGTGTAGAACATTTTAATTCTCTCATTGTAGGCCATGTAATACTCTGTCCAATTTATCATGACTATATTAACCATGTCTCCATCTTGTTGAGCTATAATAAGAGACTAGCACTGTAAGGCAAGTCATGCAGAGTTGCTGTGGAAAAGAATGAGGCGTTGATGTCATATTCTACCACTGAGCTCTATTCTCCAGCAGCTTTATGTATACTAACTAAAAGTATCACTCTCGTGTATCGATATAGCCTACACACACACTTAAAAAAAAAAAAAAAAGAAAAAAAAAAGAAACATGGAAGAGAATATTAACTCTTTCAATCCGATGATGAGTTTTATTGATTTATTTTTGCCACACCATACGATTTTGTTCAGATTATGGAAGACGTCTTTTGTTAGTGATGAAGTAAATGATGGCTGTATGTAGCATAATCCATCCAGTTTTGAAGTCTGTCCTAAGCTTAACAAAATCGCCAAGAATCAGCAGGAATAAAAGGATAATGTCTTTGAATGTACACTACAATGAGCAAAATATGTGTCACGCCCTGGAGGTCGATTAATTAGCAACGAGTAATAATCCATAAAGATAATGCTTTTGAATATAATAATGAATTTTGTGCACTGTGTTGGTTTTTCTACAAGCATGTACACTGTTAATGAGACCAGCTGATGGGAATACTGATATATATGTCGCACGGATATTGCATTTGAATATAATATGAATTATGGGTCCTGTGTTGTCCTACGAGTGTAATGTTGTGTTCATAAAGGTGTGCTGGTGTAAACAGGAAATTCATTAATGGTCATAATTACCTGCCATGTAGGAAGTAATTAAAATGTGTTTGCACCTGTATTTCTGTATTTATTTATTTATCTGGTTTTCTGGGGCTCCAGATCTTGAAAGCCTTGGCCTCTAGACCCCACTTTTTGTAAGCTGGATGTTTACTATGATCAGCTTAGTTTTATTTACCAATTTCATGGGTCAAGGTCCTGAATTTTAATAACATCTGGGTTCTGATTCACGGTGATTCTTTTTTTCTTCCTTTTCTCTGCAGTCTTTCGTCTTGTTTCAGTATGTAGAAAAAGGATGCGTAACGGTATTAATATGAGCAAAAAGAAATAATGAAGAAACAGGTGCCGGAGAACCTAATAATCATACGAGAAAAACCCCTCCAAAACTCACCTAAACACTATGGGTTGTATTCTCGTCAGTTTAGGGGCCATAAACCTCTTCCTTAGCACCATATTTCAGTGTATGGTGTGTTAATATTCTCTAGCAAGTTATGTATGTTATCTTTGTCGATATAAACACACACACACACACACACACACACACACACACACACACACACACATGACAGAGTGTAATATGCAAAATAAGTCGCTCAGTGCTGGGCAATTGATAAGGCCTAATATGCAAAATGAATCACTAAGTATGAGACAGGTGATAGGACGTATTATACATAAGAAATCAAGTATGAAGTAGATGATAGGCCGTTATATGCACAGTCAGTGAGTGAATGAAATCAAAGTGGCAGACAGCAAAGATCCAGTAACACTATGTTATGATTTGAAGGTATTGTAAGGAGTAGAGAGAACACGGCAAAGGAAAATTAGATACTAAAGGGGGGATTTTACTTAGGTGAAGAATATGGAGGTCTTGGTATTGAAATGATCTTGGCCCTGAAATGGTCTTGGCGTAGAAGTGGTCTTGGCGTAGAAGTGGTCTTGGCGTAGAAGTGGTCTTGGCGTAGAAGTGGTCTTGGTGTAGAAGCAGCTTGGCAACGAGTGGCTTGGCGATGAAGGATTGATTGAAAGAGTTGACCCAGGAGTGGTCAATGTCAGTGAGAGGTCCTTAAACTATCCATGGCATGAACCGACATATCTAACCTGATGGGAGCAGAGCGAAAATAAAGGCCGGAAGAAATACGGAAATATCAAGAAGAGAGGTAGAACAGTAGAGAAGAGGAGAGGAAGATCGGAGACAAAAAGGCCCCTTTTAGTCACCTGTTGCAACAAGAAGAGGTACTGAGGAAGTATTCTTCTCTTCCCCCCTCCCTAGAGGTTGATGATAAGGCACAATATACAGAATAAGTCATCAAGTATGAGGCAGATGAAAAAGCGTAATATGCAAAATAAACCACCACTATGAGGTGGGTGAAAAAAACACACCCTTCAAAGCTTTAACCCTAACTCTACTGTACGTACACACATGTCGCAAATATATCGCTACTCTCACTGCCAGTAATCCAGTAATAAATGTGTGTGTGTGTGGGGGGGGGGAGAGAGAGAGAGGGAGAGAGAGAGAGAGAGAGAGAGACGGGGAGAGAGAGAGAGGGAGAGAGAGAGAGAGAGAGAGAGACAGACAGACAGAACAGTATATTTGTGTGTGCGCACGCCTTTGTGTGTATGTAGGTCTATATGTATGAATGTATGTATGTATGTGTAAATGAATGTATATGTATGTATGTGTAAATGAATGTATATGTACGTAATGTATGTATTTGTGACGTGTGAGTCCCGTTTTATGGCGTGTTTGTGGAGCGCTTTAGCAGCGGTGTGTACTGTATAACTGTCAACCGTATATATAATTAACGACGAAATTTTGTCAACTTGCGGTGTGATCAAATTTTTGCGAAATTACAATGGACAGCGTATCATACAGTTCGACATACACGAGGGCTGGCCTGACATTGCGTATACATATTGATATTTAACCCCTGTAATTCGATGATGATATAAAATTTTATTATTGATTGCACCAGTCGAATACATATCTTTCGGTAGATTTCTAGTATCGACTGGATTAACGAAGGCTACAACTAAATTATTTCGCTCCAAAAATTTGACAATATACATTATTATTAAACTCCTTGAATCCAGTGATGATTATCTTTGCTATCCCAAGGCGATTTCGTTCATTTTAATTGGTTATTTTTCGAGCTGCATTAGTTTGATATAGCCTTCACTAAGCCTAAAACTACTTTAAAATTTTCCCAGTGGATAAAATAGTATGACAGCAGCGTAAATATAATATACTGAGTTTTGACAATGATATCATGTGCGCACGCAGAGTACGTTGCTTGTAAAAAGGCGATAGCTGCTGGCACATTAGATTCAAGCATTGTTAATACGAGGTATTTATATATTATGACTCACAGCGAGCGAGAGTCGAGTCGAATCACGCCAAGCTGGTTCGAATCAAGTAGCCTACCGTCGGTCTCATCTGGGCGGCGCAATTTTGATAGTTTCTCGTCAGTCATAGGGACTTGGTTGTGCTAGAAGCATTACTGTGAAACTGGATGATTTAGTATACTTCATGAGCTGCGTGCCGTCCGTGATTCTGCTGATCGGAGTCACCAAGTTGAACTGTGATATCAACATTGTGAAGAAAGGTTGCTGCTGATCCCATTTCTACTGGTAAGATAACTTAAAATATTTTCAGCATTAACTAGTATTCTAAATTTTCATATGTGTTTACTCAGCCGTAAGTAGCGTCACATCCACATACACAAAAGTAATGCCCAGTACCCAAAAAAGATTTATCAGTCGATGGAAGAGAAGTGTGGTGAATTTACCAGTACTGCTGTTCCCTCAGTCCCGGAACGGCTGGTATTTTAGAGTACAGAGAACACACGTGAACATAAGGCATGGGTAAGTGAGAGTGAACGGTGGAATACTTCACTTCGGGAACATACAATATTCCAAGATCTTGTGTTGATATCAATAATAGATGTCATTCTAAGATACCTCACTAGCATGTGAGTTTTGATATTATCATCTCTTATACCCGTCTCCTGCTACACCCCCAAGGTATCACTCCCCCAGCTAACCTGTCACCCCCTCCAGGGACCTTTTTCTTAGTTGACAAGTTTCCCTCACATGGACCTATTTTCCTCCAGGGACCGCTCAAGGGCATTTTCTTTATGGATTTATATTTTCCACACGGACCTATCTTCTCGATGGACCTATTTTGCCCAACAAACCTGTTTTCCCCTATGGATCTATTTTCCCACTTGGATGTATTTTCCCATTTGGATGTATTTTCCCCCATGGATGTATCTTCCTCTATGGATCTATTTTCCCCGTGGACTTATTTTGACCCATGAACCTATTTTGCCCCTCGAACCTAAAAAGCACCAATGGGCCTGTTTTACCCATTGAACTATTCTCCACCAACCTATTTTCTCCATCGACCAATTTACTCTAGCAGTGAAGGTGGCTGTTGTGTTTATGTATGCAACGATTTATCTTGCTCTCATATTCCTGAACCTGATTCTTCTGAATTCTCTACTCTCTGGATTCTGCTCTCTTGTCATTCTCTGACTAATTATATCTGCGCTGTTTACTTCTCTCCTAATTCTACTGACTATCAAAAATTCTTCGAATATCTTAATTCTGCGATGGAACACAGTCTATCCATTTCTCCTAACTCTGAAATCTACATTCTAGGAGATTTCACTGTTCACCACCACCTTTGGCTCGTCTCTCCTTTCACTGATCCACCTGGTGAACAAGCCTACATCTTTTCTATCCTTAATGACCTAGAGCAGCTTGTACAGCACCCTACCCGTATCCCAGACCGCATTGGAGAGATCTCCAACATACTTGACCTCTTTCTTACAACTAATCCTTCTGCTTACACTGTTAATTCTTCCTCTCCGTTGGGCTCCTCCAATCACAGCCATAGTACTTTGACATGTCCTATCGCTCTGGTACGGCCTGTGGACCCTCCAAGGAAATGTCAACTATGGCACTTTGGAGCTGCAGATTGGGAGGCCCTCAGGCAGTACTTCTTTGATTTTCCCTGGAATGATTATTGCTTCCATGGCCGGGAGCCATCTGAGTGTGCATTGCGCATTACTTAGGTTATTCTTTCAGGCATAGAAGCATACATTCCCTTCTCATATCCTTTGCATAATGCAAGAAAGCATTGGTTTAATCACGCTTGTTCTAATGCTGTCCGCAACAAGGAGAGGGCATATAAAAGGTACCAGAGCCAACCCATCCCTGAATCACATCTTGCTTATATTTCTGCCTGGAATCGTGCTAAGTCTGTTCTTCACTCTGCTAAAAATAATTTCATCCGTACTAAATGCTCTCAACTCTCTAACTCGATATCTTCCCGTTCCATTTGGCACCTTGCCAAAAACCTTTCTAACAGATTTACCTCATCATCCTTCCCTCCTCTTTTCTATTCTGATGGCTCTGTAGCTATTTCTTCTACTGATAAAGCAGATCTCTTTGCTCAGACTTTCTCCTCCAATTCCACCTTAGACGATTCCAGTGCTGTTCCTCCCTCTGACTTCCTCATGGCTGACATTAAAATTTCTTCAGCTGATGTATTTGCTGCCATCTCAGGCCTCAATACTAACAAGGCATATGGGCCTGATGGAGCCCCTCCTGTTGTCCTCAAGAACTGTGCTTCTGTGCTTACACCCAGCCTAGGTAAACTCTTTCGCCTTTGTCTGTCAACTTGTACCTTTCCTTCTTGCTGGAAGTTTGCTCTCATTCAGCCAGTCCCAAAGAAGGGTGACCATTCTCAACCCTCTAACTATCATCCAGTTGCTTTAATATCTTGTCTCTCAAAAGTGTTTGAGTCAATTCTTAACAGAAAAATTTTAAAGCATCTTTCCTATAACAACCTTCCTTCTGATCGCCAGTATGAGTTCCCTCAGGAATACTCTACTGGCAATCTTCTCACCTACCTCTTAGACTCCTGGCCATCCTCCTTTCGGGACTTTGGCGAAAGCTTTGCCATTGCACTTGACGTCTCAAAGGCTTTTGATCGAGTCTTGCATAAATCTTTAATTTCCAAACTGCCGTCTTACGGTTTCTATCCTTCTGTCTGTGCCTTCATCTCTAGCTTCCTTTCTGATCGTTCTATAGTCGCTGTTGTAGACAACCATCGTTCTTCTCCTAGACCTACCAACAGTGGTGTTCCTCAGGGCTCTGTCCTATCCCCAGCTCTCTTCCTTTTATTCATCAATGACCTTCTAAGTTGTACATCTAACCCTATCCACTCGTACGCTGATGATTCCATCCTTCACCTTTCCATTCGGTTCCCGCAACGTCCATCTCAGCAGTTACTTCAACAGACAAGGGATGAGGCTATGGCACATCTAATGTCTGACTTGGCTTGTATCTCTGACTGGGGTAAAAATAATCTTTTTGTTTTTAATGCATCAAAAACTCAGTTTTTACACCTATCAACCCAAAAAAGTCTTCCATAGAAGAACCCAACAATGTTTAATAATATCCAGCCAATTACTGAATCATCCTTGAACATGCTTGGGGTTTCATTCACTCGGGACTTATCTTGGAAAGATCATACTGCATCTCTTGCGAAATCTGCGTTCAAGAGACTAGGTGTGCTAAGCCGACTCCATACATTCTTTACCCCTGCACAGTTGTTGACTGTATACACGGGTTTTATTCGCCCCTGCATAGAGTACAACTCTCATGTGTGGGGAGGCTCCACACATACAGCTCTTCTCAGTAGGGTGGAGTCAATGGCTTTCCATCTCATCAACTCTTCAACCTGTCTCTTCGCCACACTGTTGCATCCTTATCTCTTTTCTATCTTTACTTCAATGGTCCCTGCTTCTGAACTGTCTGCTTGCATCCCTCCATCTCTACAACGGACGCATAGCACCCGTCTAGCAACAAAATCTCATCCTTTTTCTGTTGAAATCTCTAATGCAAGAGTTAGCCGTTACTCCCAGTCCCTCATTTATGCAACAGGTCTTCTGGAACTGTCATCCCTCTGTCTGTATTTCCTACTTCCTGTGATCTCTGGTCTTTCAAACGCAGTCTGTCCAGACATCTTGAAATGAGCTGATCTTGAATTTGGCTCTCTTTTTTTTTTTTTTTTTTTTTTTCTTGAAAGGAACGATTTGCGGGCCCCTGGCCTTTGATTCTATATATATATATATATATATATATATATATATATATATATATATCATACCGCACATTAGTCTTCCCTTGTACTGTATGTTACACACCAGTTTAGTATCAACGTAGTTTGTATATATACTATTTGAGATATACTAACTTTAAGAAACAAACTAAGGACAAGGCAATGGGAGCTTCCTTAGCCGACGAGAATACAGACTTTGAAAACAACCTAATACCGTTCACATAAGAGAAAGATGACAAGTTCTGTCTTATGTTTTTCTTCATTTTCTTATTTTTTTCCACGACAGTACTCCTTTATTAGTCAGATAATTTTGCATTTTCTTTGTATGAAGTTTGTATTATCTTTCTTTTATCGTCTTTCTTAGTATAATTTTCGGGCCCTACTATAGTGTACGGTTTATCGGGACATTTACACTTTTCAGTTCAGAGTACTAGGGCATGTACACTATAGTGTGCTGTTTACCGGGGCATTTACACTACAGCATGCTGTTTACCTGGGCCTTTGCACCACAGCATGCGGTTACGATAGATTGTTATGTTAGGTTAGTTTAGTAAGTTTGGAGAGGTTAGGATAGGATGGGATAGGTGAAGGGAAGATAGGTTGTTAGGTTATGTTAGGATAGGACTGGTTAAATTAAGTTAGGTTAGCATAGGACTGGACAGGACATAACCTGACCTAACCAAACTCAACAACCTATCCTGTCCTGCCCTAACCTAAACTAACCTAACTTAACCTAACCAATCCTATCTTATCCAACCCTAACTTAACCTATCCTATCCTAACCTAACCTGTCCTATCCCATCCTATCCTATCCTATCCTGTCTTACCCTATCCTAACCTGTCCTGTCCTATCCTATCCTAACCTGTCCTGTCCTATCCTATCCTAACCTGTCCTGTCCTATCCTATCCTAACCTGTCCTGTCCTATCCTATCCTAACCTGTCCTGTCCTATCTTATCCTATCCTGTCCCATCCTATCCTATCCTATCCTGTCGTAACCTGTCCTAGCCCATCCAATCCTAACTGTATACTGTACTATAGTGTAAATGTCCCAGTAGACTGCATACTACAGAATGGTGTAAATGTTCCGATAGACCTCACACTATAGTACAAATGTCCCGATAGACCTCACACTCTAGTGCAAATGTCCCGATAGACCTCATGCTACAGAATATATGTCTCGATAGACCTCACGCTATAGAATAAATGTCCAGGTAGACCTTACGCTATAGAATAAATGTCCTGATGGACCTCGCGCTATTGTAAGTAGACGTAACCAAGGGGTGTAATTATACAGAGAAGGTTACCTGGCCACTAGTCTCGATAGCGTAGTTTTAGGTACTTGTAGTGAGATAGGGCACTTGATTATGGATCATTAAGCTCAGCCAGAATTAAGAAGTGAGACGTAGTGTCAACGAGGTGAGTTGCAGCACTCTCAGGTTACAAGGTTTATTGCACAGAGTTATAAGAGAGATGAACTGCAGTTTAGTAGAACGTGATACTAATGTTGGACCTTCTCACCAGCCTTCTCTCCCCTTTCTCTCCCTAACCCCCTTCTCATCTGAAGAGAATCTCTCCGACATTATATAGAGCGTGGGGAGGATGTGTATGGTAAATTTCCTATCACGTGGACTAACTGGCTAGGGCTGGTTACTCCACATGTTTGAATACATCATGAAATTCTTGTTCGTCTGGCCTACGAGGAAGTTTGAGATACATCGTATGGCTTAAGAATTCTTGAAGGTCTGGGACAACAAGGGATGTGGATATACATTGTGTGAATTGACATTCCTGGTTCGTCTAGGCAAGGGAATGTGTTCTTTATCTCTTCCTTCCTAGAGGACTCAGACATAATTACCAGTTCTACATATTGTTACCTATAGCTATATACAGTAGTTACACATAGTACTGTGTTATAATATGACAGAGTCAGCACTCGGTGTCGTTGCTAGTGTAGGCAGACAGGCTGGCAGGCAGACAATTGTAGGACGGCAGGTAGACAAATGTAGGACGGCAGGCTGGTGTTGTCAGGCACTCGGACTGATTGACAGGTTATGACGACTTAAGCAAATGATGACAATGCTGAGCTATTTGCCTCACTGTGGTATTGGTGGTGGGGAAAGAGATGGTGGGGGTTGTTTGGGGATGGATGGAGAAGGTGGAGCTCGTGGTGGAGGGTGGTGTTGGTTCAAGGAGGGAGAAAATGTGCTGAAGTTGGGTCAGCACACAGATGCACTTTCTTCTTTCCTTGTTTACTTCTTCGTCTTGTAGTGTTTGATTTTCCTTACTTGTTGAGATTCACTTGCATACTTGTAGAGTTGTTGATAGACGTAGTTTATCGATTAAATTGTTTCTGGTAATCGTGGAGTTGTGATTTAGGAGCGATTAGGGACGAAGGTAAGCTGCGTTGTTGTGATGCCTGCTGTCGCTCTCTGCTTTACTTGTTTTTTTTTTATTGCGTGAAATCGCCAATTTTGTGTAATCGTAGATTGCTGTGATTGAGATGTTAATCGGCTTCGTTTACAGCTCGCCACCACTCTGTGAACGTAGTGAGGTAGATATCGTAGTATAAACTCGTAAGGCGTAAGTGAACTGCTGCTACCAATGCAAGTGAGGGTATTAGGTTCGTTTGTACTGCTGCTCATCAATGTAAGTGAGGGTAGTAGGTTCGTTTGTACAGCTGCTCACCAATATAAGTGAGGGTAGTAGGTTCATTTGTACCACTACTCACCAGTGTAAGTGAGGGTAGTAGATTCGTTTGTACCACTGCTCACCAGTGTAAGTGAGGGTAGGAGGTTCGTTTGTACCGCTGCTCACCAATGTCAGTAGATGTAGCCGAGGGGTGTAATTATACAGAGAATGTTATCTGGCCACCAGTCTCGATAGCGTAGTTTGAGGTACTTGTAGTGAGATAGGGCACTTGATTATGGATCATTAAGCTCAGCCAGAATTAAGAAGTGAGACGTAGTGTCAACGAGGTGAGTTGCAGCACTCTCAGGTTACAAGGTTTATTGCACAGAGTTATAAGAGAGATGAACTGCAGTTTAGTAGAACGTGATACTAATGTTGGACCTTCTCACCAGCCTTCTCTCCCCTTTCTCTCCCTAACCCCCTTCTCATCTGAAGGGAATCTCTCCGACATTATATAGAGCGTGGGGAGGATGTGTATGGTAAATTTCCTATCACGTGGACTAACTGGCTAGGGCTGGTTACTCCACATGTTTGAATACATCGTGAAATTCTTGTTCGTCTGGCCTACGAGGAAGTTTGAGATACAACGTATGGCTTAAGAATTCTTGAAGGTCTGGGACAACAAGGGATGTGGATATACATTGTGTGAATTGACATTCCTGGTTCGTCTAGGCAAGGGAATGTGTTCTTTATCTCTTCCTGGAGGACTCAGACATAATTACCAGTTCTACATATTGTTACCTATAGCTATATACAGTAGTTACATATAGTACTGTGTTATAATATGACAGAGTCAGCACTCGGTGTCGTTGCTAGTGTAGGCAGACAGGCTGGCAGGCAGACAATTGTAGGACGGCAGGCAGACAAGTGTAGGACGGCAGGCTGGTGTTGTCAGGCACTCGGACTGATTGACAGGTTATGACGCCTTAAGCAAATGATGACAATGCTGAGCTATTTGCCTCACTGTGGTATTGGTGGTGGGGAAAGAGATGGTGGGGGTTGTTTGGGGATGGATGGAGGTGGAGCTCGTGGGTGGAGGGTGGTGTTGGTTCAAGGAGGGAGAAAATGTGCTGAAGTTGGGTCAGCACACAGATGCACTTTCTTCTTTCCTTGTTTACTTCTTCGTCTTGTAGTGTTTGATTTTCCTTACTTGTTGAGACTCACTTGCATACTTGTAGAGTTGTTGATAGACGTAGTTTATCGATTAAATTGTTTCTGGTAATCGTGGAGTTGTGATTTAGGAGCGATTAGGGACGAAGGTAAGCTGCGTTGTTGTGATGCCTGCTGTCGCTCTCTGCTTTACTTGTTTTTTTTTTTTATTGCGTGAAATCGCCAATTTGTGTGTAGTCGTAGATTGCTGTGATTGAGATGTTAATCGGCTTCGTTTACAGCTCGCCACCACTCTGTGAACGTAGTGAGGTAGATATCGTAGTATAAACTCGTAAGGCGTAAGTGAACTGCTGCTACCAATGCAAGTGAGGGTATTAGGTTCGTTTGTACTGCTGCTCATCAATGTAAGTGAGGGTAGTAGGTTCGTTTGTACAGCTGCTCACCAATATAAGTGAGGGTAGTAGGTTCATTTGTACCACTACTCACCAGTGTAAGTGAGGGTAGTAGATTCGTTTGTACCACTGCTCACCAATGTAAGTGAGGGTAGGAGGTTCGTTTGTACCGCTGCTCACCGATGTCAGTAGATGTAGCCGAGGGGTGTAATAATACAGAGAATGTTATCTGGCCACAAGTCTCGATAGCGTAGTTTGAGGTACTTGTAGTGAGATAGGGCACTTGATTATGGATTGTTAAGCTCAGCCAGAATTAAGTAGTGAGACGTAGTGTCAACGAGGTGAGTTACAGCACTCTCGGGTTACAAGGCTTATTGCACAAAGTTATAAAAAAGATGAACTACAGTTTAGTAGAACGTGATACTAACACTGGACCTTCTCACCAGCCTTCTCTCCCCTTTCTCTCTCTAACCCCCTTCTCATCTGAAGGGAATCTCTCTGACAATATATAGAGCGTGGGGAGGATGTGTGTGGTAAATTTCCTATCATGTGGACCAACTGGCTGGGCGGTTACTCCATGTGTTTGAATATGTCATGAAATTCTTGTTCGTCTGGCCTACAAGGAAGTTTGAGATACATCGAATGGCTTAAGAATTCTTGATGGTCTGGGACAACAAGGTTTGTGGATGTACATTGTGTGAATTGACATTCCTGGTTCGTCTAGGCAAGGGGATGTGTTCTTTAACTCTTCCTGGAGGACTCAGACGTAACTACCTGTTCTACATATTGTTACCTTTAGCTATATACAGTATTTACATATAGTATTGTGTTATATTATGTCTACACTATAGTGTAAATGTCCCGATAGACCTCATGTATAGTGTAAATGTCCCGATAGACCTCACGCTATTGTGTAAATGTCCCGCCAAACTTAACGCTATAGTGTAAAATTTCTGATAGACCTCACGCTATAGTGTAAATGTTCCGATAGACCTCATGCTATAATGTAAATGTCCCGATAGACCTCAAGCTATAGTGTAAATGTCCCGATAGACCTCATGCTATAATGTAAATGTCCTTATTGACCTCAGGCTATAGTGTAAATGTCCTGATAGACCACATACTGTAGCGCCAATTTTCGTATGCTTTTTTTTTTTTTTTTTTTTTTTGTAAATTTGTACTGGGTTGAGATTTTTGTAGTTTTTCTTACTAGTTTACACACCGCATTTCAAAATATATTGTTGCATTTCATATTTTTTTCATTCATTTTTTCTCCATTTATTCTAAAGTAAAATGTTTTCTTATTCTGTTTTAAATTGTGAGGTCTGCTGTGTAATGGTGGGCAGTATTATGGGCCTGGCGATGGTTCATAAGAAACTTCTCATAGAACAAGAAGTCGAAGGAAAATGGGAGAGTAACTAAGCGTTATCTTCCTATAAATTGTACCGTACAAGTGACTATTATATGTAGCATGGAAGAGGAAGAAGCTACTTCCTCCAACACCGTTTAGACAGAGAGAGAGAGAGAGAGAGAGAGAGAGAGAGAGAGAGCGAAATACTCTGCCTAGCAGACTAAACAAGATGAAAGAGGAATGAGCAAATGACCCCTACCGCGTTGATGCTGTACTGTTGTGATCTAACTCTCCCTATGCTGATATTCACCTTTGAGAGAGAGAGAGAGAGAAACAGACCACAATGGTAGGGCCTGATGAATGGCACGGCAAAAAACTCCTGCTAAACACATCGCCACGTACGGCCAGCCAATCAGTAAACGAGGCTCGTGGCTCGGCTGCGTTCTCATTGGCAGCAACACACACACACACACACACACACACACACACACACACACACACACACACACACACACACACACACACACACACACACACACACACACACACACACACACACACACACACACACACACACACACACACACACACACACACACACACACACACACACACACGCAAGCACTCACACACACACACACACACGCAAGCACTCACACACACGCAAGCACTCACACACACGCAAGCACTCACACACACACACACACACACACACACACACACACACACACACACACACACACACACACACACACACACACAAAGTTCAAAGGGCCGCTACAAGATGGATACCAAGCTTAAGGGACCTAAGCTACGAAGAAAGACTAAACAAACTGAATCTACCAACACTACAGGAGAGAAGGAAAAGAGGTGACACGATAATGCTATATAAGTGCATATCAGGGAAGGAGAAAATAGACATAAATGATTACTTAACATATGGAGAAGTATCAGCAAGAGGACACTGCAAAAAACTGCATAAGAAGAGAGGTGATAAAGACGTAAGGAAATTCAGTTTCCCAAACAGAGCAATTGATCAATGGAATGCACTACCGAATGAAATAGTGTGTGCCAAAACAATTCTCAAATTTAAGGATATGTACGATAAATACGGTTTAAGACACGGGACAGTACGAGCTTGACTCATTCCTGTAAAGATACAATTAGGTAAGAACACACACACCAGAGAGAGAGAGAGAGAGTCGTGTACAATACATAATTTGGTAGACAAAGAAATGTTTGAATATTAATGTATGAGTCTGAAAACTCATGTTTGGGAACAAGTTTGTGTGTGTGTGTGTGTGTGTGTGTGTGTGTGTGTGTGTGTGTGTGTGTGTGTGTGTGTGTGTGTGTGTGTGTGTGTGTTTTAGCGAAGTAAACTTTTCAAGTATCCATAAAGTCCATGAAGCACCGAGTGTGAGTGGCCAGTCTTTTTTGAGTATCAGCGTGGGAGGACGAGTTACTCGTAGAATACAGGATTGTCCATATACTGCATGGCTCATGCCATTAGCTGGAGTGTCGTGTGTTGTTGGGACGGTTCAGTCAGCGTCATGGGTGTCTAGATCATTTTCTACATCCCATAACCCATTTCATGCTTGGTCTTGATATTATGCACGTTTTTTTATTTCATGATACTGATTTAATGAGACAGGGAAGACACTGGTAACGGTGACTCAGCTCTTTCCGCAGCACAGGAAAATTGTGCAGTGAAGGTTACGCAATAAATGGATCACCCTGAGCTTTTATCTCGTCCTCCCACCCTGCTACTCCTACTGTACTCTCCGTCCCTACAAAACACGAGAATTTGGCAGCCAGTGGTAAGGAGGGCGCAGTATTTGGACCAACTGTATTCCTTGGCTGCAGTACGAAAGATTAGTGTTTATTCCTCGTATCACATGCTATCTCTGACTGTTCCTTCTGCTGTCTTCATGTCGGGGAGGGTTCTTTACGGCGGCTGGGAGTTAAAGAGACAGCAACAGCAGTGAGAGTGGTGGGAGTCTCGTCTCGAAATCTCCTGCAAACTTCTTTTTATGAGCGTTTCTTTAGTGTCCCTTCTTCCCTGCTTTATGGGGGCTGGATGAGAAAGTGAGAGAACGTAAGTGGAAAGAAAGAGAAGCAGAGAGGATTAGAGAGAGCAACAGCATAACAAGGGAAAGAGGAAGGCGATATCTAGAGGGAGAGAGAATTAAGATCTGGAAAGGAAAACACACACACACACACACACACACACACACACACACACACACACACACACACACACACACACTCACAATCAATTATATAAGTGTGTGTGTGTGTGTGTGTGTGTGTGTGTGTGTGTGAGATAAACAGTATTATTTGTATATGAATGGGTAGATAGATTGAGTAGGGGCAATAAGTAAGAGGAACACAGGAAACAGGAGTGAAAATAAAATAGACAAAAAGGAAACCAACAGGGAGGAGATGAAAGTAAATGCAGCATGAACATGAGAGAGAGAGAGAGAGAGAGAGAGAGAGAGAGAGAGAGAGAGAGAGAAATTTAATGGTTATGGCAAAAAAATTTTCTAGCCTGGGATAATTGATGTCAGTCACAAAACGCTTGGCTGCCTATAAATCACGTGATTGTTGCTCATTGGTTGAATTTGTTGCTTCATTACCATTCTAATAAAATGTAGTCAGTGTCTTTTGTGCATCATCATCATCATCATCATCATCATCATCATCTTCTTCTTCCTCGTCGTCATCATTATTATCACCACCACCATCCTCCTCCTCCTCCTCCTCCATCAATTTTGGAGTAAGCTGGTTCCAGGAAAAGTGAAAAATGTGAAAACAGAACGATGTGAACGATGTACGAAAACTCCCACTGGAAACTGGCCGGCATCTGTGTTCACTCATCATTCAAATGGAATTATTTCTTTGCGTGAGCTTCCTTACACCGCATATTATTACCGTATGTAGAATTAATTACACTCGGAAATGCAGTTATCTGAGTGGTATATTTCAGTGGTATTTAATTTTTTCCCTTTGTTTGATGATTACGTTCCGGAGAGCAATGAATTAATAACATGGGCATAGGAACTTTGTGCGTTAGGTATGTGTGGACGGGGGGAGTGTTTGTGTGTGTGGGAGGCGTGGATGTGTGGGGGGTTTGGTGTGTGTGTGTGTGGGGGGGGTGTTTGTGTTTCTGTGTGGGAGGGTGAATGTGTTTGTGTGTTTGTAAGCGACTGACTGACTGAGAGAGGGGTGGGAGGGGTAGACCGAGAACAGTGCAGGGCATCCATCTCTCCTTAGTCTGACGTCTGTAAGTAATGCATTCTGCTATTACCGGATGATGCGACTTAACCTAATACGCTGTACACTGGAAGGATTAGATAAACATTTAGTAACTCTTTCAGTGCAGATAATCTCTCTTCAATAACTCCTTTAGTATAAGTAGTATCCTCTTGATTGCTTCCATTACAAGCAGTCTCCCTTTACGGACTCCTTCAGGACAGGTGGTTTCTCCTTTATATCTCCTTCATTACAAGTAGTCTCCTCTCAGTGACTTGCAGGTAGTCTCCTCTTCAGTGACTCCTTCAGTACAAATAGTCTCCTCTTCAGTGACTCCTTCAGTACAAATAGTCTCCTCTTCAGTGACTCCTTCCGTACAAATAGTCTCTTCTTCAGTGACGCCTTCACTTCACGTAATCTCCCTTTCAGTGTCTCCTTCAATGCAAATAGTTTTCCACTCAGTGATTCTAGTATAAATAGTCTCCCCGCTTCAGTGACTATTCCAGTACAAGTAGTCTCCCCTTCAGTGACTCCTTCAGGACAAATAGTCTCCCTTTCAGTGCCTTGTTCAGCACAAGTAGTCTCCTCCTCAGTGACGTGCAAGTAGTCTCCTCTTCAGTGACTCCTTTAGTACAAAGTCTCTCCTACAGTGACTCCAGTACAAATAGTCTCCCCTTCAATGACTCTTTCAGTACAAATTGTCTCCCCTTCAGTGACTCCAGTACAAATAGTCTCCCCTTCAGTGACTCCACTACAAATAGTCTCCCCTTCAGTGACTCCACTACAAATAGTCTCCCCTTCAGTGACTCCAGTACAAATAGTCTCCCCTTCAGTGACTCCAGTACAAATAGTCTCCCCTTCAGTGACTCCTTCAGTACAAGTCGTCTTCCTATATGGCTTTCTTTTCATAGTCTTCATTATTTTCATTTTGATGGTATAAATCCTAGAACCGTATGGAGGTAAATAGGGTAATTAATAAAAAGATATTTAAGAGTCGTCATGTAGTTAAAGGCAGAGACGATATCAGCGTATTACAAAAATGCGTAGGGTTGCTAAATGATTAAAGAACGTGGCATATTGTAAAGGAGAACCTTGCTGATAGGAACACAGGGAGAATAATAGCGAAGGAAACAGTAACTAAAGAAATATATAATATGGTCTGATTCTTCAAGTCGGTTATGAATTTAATGAATTTAAAAAGTACATGAAGCTGCTGAAAGATCAGAAGTGCAGGGTATATTGCAAAACAGAAAAAACTGCCATCATAAACACGAGAAGGGTAGTGAGAGAAGTAACAATAGTTAAGAAATTGTTAAATTGAAGCTAGATACGAAAAAACAAAAAATTTAAAAAGTAAGTAGAGATGCCAGGAAATTAAAGTGGACTATATATATATATATATATATATATATATATATATAGTGTGTGAAATGGTAGAATCCAGTGACGAATGGTGTTTTATTTGAATCCTTGGCGGCATCAGGTGAGGGAAAAGTTGACCGCCAGAATCAGGGTGGGTTTAATTCCTTAATGGAAGAGACTTGTGCTAATGGTGTTGATACGGCTGTAAGAGACGAGCGGTGTGTGTGTGTGTGTGTGTGTGTGTGTGTGTGTGTGTGTGCGAAAGAGAGTGTATGTGGATGTATGTGGAGTAACTGAAACTAAATGGAGAGGAGAAAGTGTGAGACAATGGGAATATGGATGGGGTATATGTGCAGGAGTAGGTGAAAATGAGAGGGCAAAAGAAGGAGTGTGTACTGTTGTGAGTCAAAGATGGAAGAAGAACATAAGAGAGTATGGATCAGTTGACTCAAGGATTGTGTGGGTAAGATTGAAAGTTGGAATACAAATATGGTCGATTGTGTGTGCGTATGTGCCAACGCAAGATTGTGCAAGCAGAGTGAGAGAAGAGTTCTGGACAAATGTGGATGTGTGCATGGAAAAGTTTGAAAGGAATGAGAGAGTGTTTTTGGTTGGTGATATGAATGTTAAAGTAGAGAATGTGAAGGTGGATGGAATAGTTGGTGAGTGGGGTGTGCCTGCTAAGATAGATGAGAATAGCAGTGCGTCAGTGGACATTTGTGCTGGGGGGGCGTTGGTGATAGGCTATACCCTCTTCAGGCACAAAATGATTCATAGGTATACATGACGAGTGATGAGAAGGGTGGGTGGTGAACTAAATGAAAGGAAGGCAGTGATTGATTATGTGTGTGTGGATGACAGGATGACAAGGTGTGTAATGGATGCAAGAGCTTATTGAGGTTGGGGGAGTGAACTTTCTGACCACTACTTGGTGGTGGCCAGAATAAAGATCCAAGTAAGATGGAGAAATAGAAGAAGGGAAAGACGGGAGGAAGGAGTAGTTGCAAGGAGAGTGGAAAGGTTACAAGAGGATGAGAAAAAGGCAGAATATAAGAGAGAAGTAGAGGAACGATTGGATAAATATGATTTTAAGCAGATGGGGGACGTGGAAGGTGTGAGCAAGATATTCACAGAAGAAATATGTGCAGCATCTGATGTGATGCATGGGGTGAAGAGAAGACCAAAGGGGGTGCAAGGAACAGCATGGTGGAATGAAGAGGTGAGACAGGCTGTGGCACAAAAGAAGAAAGCATACAATGAATGGATGAGAAATAAGGGCATGAAAGAAGTTGAGGGGCGGAAGAGAGAGATATATGTAGAAAGGAAAAGAGAGATGAAAAGATTAGTAAGAGGGAGTAAGAAGAGAGTGGATGAGAAATTTGGAAGGAATTTGAGTGTAAAGTGGAGGGCCTATAAGAAAATGTTCTGGAAAGAGGTGAAGAGAGTAAGACAGGTTGGCAGTGAAGTTAGTAGGGGAGTGAAAGATAAAAATGGTAGATTACTAGTGGAGAAGGGAGAAAAAGTGAGTAGATGGAGAGAACACTTTAAGGAATTGTTGAACAAAGAGAATGGAAGTAATGCAAGTATAAGTGGCTGGTGAATGGTTGGGAGGAGGGAGGTGAGAAGACAGGAAGGAATTAGTAGGATAGAAGTTGTGGAAGCAGTGAAGAAAGTCAAACTGGGGAAAGCCCCAGGAAATGATGGAGTGTGTGGTGAAATGCTGAAGCATGGGGGAGAGATAATAGTAGAATGGATGTGGAAGATGTACAGATTGGCCTGTGAAGAAGGTAGAGTCCCGGAAGATTGGAAGTCACGTATAATTATTCTCTTGTAAAAAGGAAAAAGGGAAAAAGAAGTGTGTTAATCATAGGGGCATTTGTCATCTTAACGTAATACGAAAAGTGTATGGTAGGACACTTGTTGACAGTTAGAGAAATAACAGAGGAATTAGTTGGAGAAGAACAGGGAGGCTTTAGGAAGGGAAGAGGTTGTGTAGGTCAGATATTCATTCTTAGATCTCTAGTGGAAAAGTGCCTAGAGAAGGGAAAGAAGTTGTATGCGGCCTTCATGGATTTGGAGAAAGCATATGACAGGGTGAATAGACAAGGATTGTGGAAAGCATTAAGAATATATGGAGTGGACAGGAAATTGTTGAATGCTGTGAAGAGTATGTATGATGGTGCTAAGGCTGCAGTGCGTGTCGATGGTGAACTGAGTGAATTATTCTCTTTGAAGGTTGGGTTGAAATGGAGATGTGTAATGCCCCCATGGTTGTTCAGTCTGTACATGGATGGGGTAATAAAAGAGATACAAGGTAGGGTATTGGGTGCTGGAGTGGCCCAAGTGAGAGAGGGTAGTGTTTGGAAACTCCCTGTACAGTTGTTTGCAGATGATACTGTGTTGTTAAGTGAAGACGAAGGGGAGCTGCAAGGCTTGGTGGATAAGTTTGAGAGTGTGTGTAAGAAACGGAATCTAAAGGTGAATGTAGGGAAGAGTAAAGTGATGGTCTTTGAGAGAGGTGAAGTCAGTGAATGTACAATGAGGTTGGATGGTGAGGAAATGGAAAATGTGAGTATGTTTAAGTACTTGGGGAGTGTGATGAGTAAGGATGGAAGTTTGGAGGGTGAAGTGCTTGAAAGGGTACAACAAGGAAGAAAAGTTGCTGGTTCCTAGTAAGCAGTGATAAGAAACAGGGAAGTGAGCATGGAAGTGAAAAAGTTGCTGCATGACAGTATACCAACTCTGACGTATGGAAGTGAAGCTTGGGCATTGTTGGAAGGGCACAAGTCAAAAGTGAGAGCAGTGGAAATGAGTTATTTAACCCGCCCCATCCCGACCACTCTACCACCACTGACTTCCCCCAATTCCGACCATTTTTGGAATTTTTTTTTTTTTGGCTCAAACCTCCTCTTTTGTTGAGAAACATCGAAAATTGATAGAGAAATCGCTCACCTAAGGTTTAAAATACTCGATACAGGTAGGAGTACCTCCTTACCTTACTGGGTTTTCTAACAGGCTGGGACCAAAGAAAACGAGTTCTATGGGAGGATAACTATTTCACACCACTTATAAACGGTACTTATTTTTTTACCTGGTACGAATTTATATGTAGCACGAGAGTATATTGGTTTTCAAGCAGTAATATAGGCATTATAAGCATTGTTTCACTCACTAACTCATCACCATACCTGACCTTTTTTTGCCACACATTACCTGATCATCATTTCTGACTGTTTCTTCTTCTAATGTTATGTAAAGTTTGTCCTCCACATTGTCATTGATTGGGGAATCACTCTGGCCCTGAATTTCGTACCATGGCATGACATGGCTTTACTGGCCAGGTCACTGATAACAGGTGAATAGCTGAGACAATGGTGTGCAGGGAGGGGGAGGAGGTCATGCTGGGTAAGGTATTGTCCCTGCCTGGCGTCTTGTAGAGGAAGGTGTCACGTGTATATGTACCAAAAATCACTTGCGAAAATTGAATATTGTGCAAATTAGGGACCTTGCAATTGATTCGCGTTTATGTACTTCGATGGGATTGGCAGTGACAAAACGTATGGACGTTAAAGAACGTCAACGGGACACCGCGGGTTAATGGGCTTCGTTTTTGTACTCTCATGTTTTTAATCTTGTTTTGGTCGTTATAACATATAAAAATCTTAACTGTGTATATTTCTCGATTGTAGATTTTGCTTTGAAGATGGAATAAGTATTTTCCAAAACGTCAGGAAATAAAGACTCTAACTTTGCCACGAAGTTTGTGTTCTGCCTGGTGATCCTTTTCCTATATATACTGTAGATAGATAGATAGATAGACAGATAGATAATATCCGTATATTTCTCCAGCAGGTATTCCTTTAGACAAATCTGATTGAAAAATACAACTTCTGCATTTATGAACTTTCAAATTCTTTCAGCTTTCCTGATACCAGACTTTTAGTCCCTGTTTAACCCGTCACGTCCCAACCACTTTTGCACCTCCGACACCCCCCAGTCCTGACCATTTTTGGAAAAAATTTTTTTTTGCTAAAACCTCCGCTTTTGGTGAGAAACATCGAAATTCATAGAGAAATCGCTCACCTGAGGTTTAAAATACTCGATACAGGTAGGAGTACCTCTTTACCTTACAGGGTTTTCTATCAGGCTGGCACCAAAGAAAATGAGTTCTATGGGAGGATAACTATTCCACACCACTCCTAAACGGTATTTATTTATTTATTTGGTACGAGTTTATATATAGTATGAGAGTATATTTTTTTTTCAAACAGTAATATAGGCATTATAAGGATTGTTTCACTCACTAACTCATCACCATTCCTGACCTTCTTTTGCCACATTACCTGATCATCATTTCTGACTGTTTCTTCCTCTAATGCTATGTAAACTTTGTCCTCCACATTGTCATCGATTGGGGAATCACTCCGGCCCTGAATGTCTTTATTGGCCAGGTCACTGGTAACAGGTGAATTGCCGAGACAATGGCGTGCGGGGGGGGGGGAGATTATGCGGTGTAAGGCATTGTCCCTGCTTGGCATCTTGTAGAGGAATAGAGGAAGGTGTCCCGTATATACGTACAAAAAATCACGCGCGAAAATTGAAAAATGTACATATTAGGGACCTTGCAATTCCAAAACGTACCAGTACGTCGATGGGACTGGCAAATGCAAAATGTTGCAACGTACCCTTACGTCGACGGGATGTCCTGGGTTAAGACGAGCCTGTGGACTCACATAGAGAGAGAGGTTGACAAATGAGGAAATGAAGGAGCGTTGTGGTGTGGATGTGGATGTGATAGGAAGCGTTAGGATGAACACACTGAGGTGGTTTGGCCATGTAGAAAGGATGGAGGGTGATAGACTGACGAGGAGAGTGTATGTGAATGAGATGGAGAGGGGGAGAGGGAGGGGGAGGCTGAGGATGAGATGGAGGGATGGAGTGGAGAGGTATATGAGGCGGGTGTGAGTTGGGAGCAGGGCAATGAAATGGTGGGAGAGAGGGTGACGTGGAGGCGATTTGTTTGTGGCCACCCCGTTCGTTATTAAGGTGTCTGGTAATAGACAGACAGTATGTGTGTGTGTGTGTGTGTGTGTGTGTTTGTCTGTGTGTGTGTGTGTGTGTGTGTGTGTTTGTCTGTGTGTGTGTGTGTGTGTGTAAATGAGACTTTGATCGCAACATTGAGTGGATATATGAGCTGGTTCTTTCGTGTGTTTTTGTAAGTTTATGTGAATATGAGTGTTTTTCTTCCATTAAGATAGTTTCACCAGAGGTCAGTGAAATTCGCTGGTATACTGTCTGAAGTACGTAATTAATCCATAAGGGGTCAGATGCAAAAAAGGACTAGACCTATTGGAGGTAGTTTCTATTTCTTTCAGCCAGATACATCCCAGTTAAGCCGAAAAAAGAAAATCCCTTATATGAGCCTGAAGATGATGTAAGGCGTCGTCATAGTGAATGAATTAAACGCAGAAAGACACCAGTTAAGAGCGCTGTTATCCCTTTTATTTTAATTACTTATTTTTTTGGACGTTACTGTACTTTTTTTTTTTCCCTCCAGACGATTTTGTTACACTCAGAGAGAAATTCGATTACTGGAAGGTTAAACCAAAACTATATCTAACTGCTCTAGCCCGTAAAGTCTCTCCAGAGCTGAATAAATATGTCTGGTATTAGCGAAAATTAATTCAACAGTACGTCATCTGACTGGACGAGTTACTTCATTGTGTCTTGGGTCGTTTTACTATTATTCGTGCCTCTCCTGACAATTTTATTTTGCTTACGATATACCTTTAGAATTAAAGAGTTAGACACTGGCGTAATAAACCCATTAAAATAACGAGAAGCCTTTCCAGTGTTCAAGAAATATGTCTGGTAGCAACAAAGGAAACCAGAAGGGAGAGAATCCATATTAAGCTGGTTAGAACTGTGAGCGCTAAGGTGTGGAGGAAACCCCAAATTTTGACCATAATACTTGAAGCATGTGATGATGATTAGATATGTCTGACCATTTTATGTTGTTCCATATCCTATGTACTGTAGGATGCAGGGTGATCACATTAAAAATTTAAATGACCGTAAAAACTTTAAGACCTTGCTAAGATCGTCCTGTTCAGGAAAAAGAAAAGAAAGAAAAAGGAAATAAGGCTTAGAGGTTGATTTCTAAGTTGCTGTGTAGAGTCTGCGACTTCCTTGTGATATATTCAATACATTACCTCAGTATCATTTTGTATGTTACTGATTCTGACCATGATACTAAAACGATGTGGATAAAATACAACGAATGTCAAGGTATAATTTGCAGGGTTAATCGCTGAGGCGAACGGAGTATCTTATCCCTCTTTTAATGTGACCGATGAGTCAACAATGAACCGAAACAAAACGAAGAAAAGAAAGAAGATGGTAAATTAGCATCGTGGGAAAAGCAACAAAACAACGACAAAAGCAAATGGAAGGAAAATAACACTTCAAAAAATGGTGGGGGGGGGATAACAGACGGTGTGTGTGTGTGTGTGTGTGTGTGTGTGTGTGTGTGTGTGTGACAGACAGAGAGGAGTAATTAAGGGAGAAACACACACACACACACACACACACACACACACACACACACACACACACACACACACACACGCGCGCGCGCAGAGAGAGAGAGAGAGAGAGAGAGAGAGAGAGAGAGAGAGAGAGAGAGAGAGAGAAAAGTATTTAAGGGAGAAACACACACACACACACACACACACACACACACACACACACACACACACACACACACACACACACACACACACAGGGACGAATTTATAACACGCGTAGAGAAGGTAGGAGCTGAATACAATTGAGGAGGAAGAAATGTATATAAAGCAGAGAGACTTGTAAATGATGAAAGTAAGTATAAAGGAAAAATATATGAACCAGAAAGAACATTTAACTCGCTGTGAAGGGGGGAGAGGAAGAATGGAGGGAAAGGGAATTGAAAATACTGTATAAATGAATGGAATAAGAAAGAATAATTGTCAGAAAAGAAACTCAAAGCTCAAGATAAAGTTGGTGAGAAACTTACTGACATCTGACAAGGAAAGAGGAAGAAAATAGAGGGTGAGGAAAAGAGTATGAAGAAGGAATGTTAAAGACTGTCGCAAGAAAAAGACAAAAATATGTCCGCGTACAACTGTCACCCGCTGACAAAGAAGGATAGAAAAAAATGGAAGAGGGAGGGACAGAGGATATATAAAAAGAAATAAACGCGAGTAATTGTCGCTAAAACGAAAATAACTGGAGGAAACTGTGATGAAACTTGGGGAAACTGAAATAAAACTCGGGGAAAGGAGAAAAGAATGGCTGGGAGGGGCGAAGGAGACGAGCGGAAGAAAAAATAAAGGCAGACTTGGATAGAGACGAGAAAACTAGAGAGGAAAATATAGTAGAGGATATGGAGAGAAACGAGAAAAGGAGAAAATTAGTTAACCAATTAACGATGATGACTCCATTTTTTCTTTATTCTGGCTACCTCGAGACGATTTTGTGCGGCTTCAGGAGAGCACCCTAGTAAGGATGTAATTAATGTCAGAAGAGAAGTGACGAAAAGAAGTCAGGTCAGGTGATGTCAAATCAGGTGATGTGAACTCAGGTCAGGTCCGGTGAAATCAATTAGTCTGGGTCGGTGGAGTCTGGTGAAGTCAGGTCTGGTGAAGTCAGAGTAAGTTAGTGAAGTGCAGTGAGGTGAGGTGAGTTGAGGGGCTGTCCCTACTTTATAAGTCCGAGTTTGTCCCACAACACCCGCGACATTAGGCTAACTTTATTGCTTTCTCATATTCCCATTCACCCTTACGTTTTTTTTTTTTTAACCTTCACCATCACTTTCACTATCCCCTTGCCTTTGCTGCAACACATTTTTTTCTGTCTCTCACCCTCACCTTCATCGTCTTTTTTTACTGTAGCTTTCACTCTCTTCATTTGTTGCCATGACCTTTCACCTTCACTGTCCTGGTTACTCTTTCACTGTCGTTATTAACCTAACCATCACTTTCAGTCTCACTGTCCTTTACTGCCATCCTCACTTTTTCTGTCACATTCACATCATTGTCACCACCGACACTTCCTTCCTCAATGTCACTGCCTGTCGCCAATCTCACACATGCGTAGCTATTACTTTTGACGTTGTTAGTTAGTGCTGTTAGCCCACGGTTCCGTTCATTTATGTATTTAGTTATTTAAAGTACTTTTTACATTTTTGCGGT
>NC_137016.1:34355734-34400734 GCF_032717465.1 Coenobita brevimanus | reverse complement strand
TTTTAGAAGCATAAATGTAAAAATTTGCTCGGCTCCAAACACATCTCTAGTATATAAAAGCCATTGCTCACTGTCTTTATATTTATTGTAATCAAGAGAATCTGTGTTTCGTGTCCACAACTGTACCACAGACTGCCCTACTATCCACCTATCCACTGCCGTATACCCCACCCTTTGAACCCCAAGCCTCATTACCCAACCCCACTTTCCCCATGTCTCCACCCTCTCTTCCCCATCCCTTCATCCCCACCATCCCTCACTCAACCACTCCCTCACCGCTCACCCTTTGAACCTCAGCACGCTTTCCCCAGCCCCGCCTTCCACATGTCGCCACCCCCTCTTCCCCACTTCCCCATCCTTCACCCAACCCCTCCCTCACCCCTCACCCCTTTCATAATCACGTCATTTACTTTAGTCGTGTCTTGAATATTAATGTAATTTCTGATTCCAACTCTTCTTCGACGCATTTGCATCATTCTTTACCGTTTCTCCTTTGTTCAGATTTGCTTTTAGATATTTTTCGTTTTTTACCAAAGTGTGTGTGTGTGTGTGTGTGTGTGTGTGTGTGTGTGTGTGTGTGTGTGGTGCAGATTGCTTGTAGGTATTTTTTTTTTTACCAAAGTGTGTGTGTGTGTGTGTGTGTGTGTGTGTGTGTGTGTGTGTGTGTGTGTGTGTGTGTGTGTGTGTTCATTCCATTTCTGTCTGGTTTCCATTCCTTCTGGTTTCATCCCTCTATCCTTTCTTTCTTTCTGGCCTTTGTTGCTTGTTTTCAGTATTTTTGCTTTACCCTTTTTCTACTTTTCTTTTCCTTCGTCAGTTTCTTCCTTTAAATCGCATAATTTCCGTCATTCTTTTTTTTCAGTCCTTATATCGGTGTCATCGCGTCAATGTGTGCCATTTTTGAAGACTATCTCAAGGATGCTCTGTCGACCTTCCATGAATACTGAACTGTAGGATGAGATTAAAGCTAGACTGTGGTACTGGTAAAATATAAATGTTATGGAGATGATTTAGAGCGGTCTTATTCACTAATTGAGCTGCTGAAAAATTGCTGCAAATGAACGAAAATCTCAAGTTAAAGTGGACGAACTATAGGTCAGTGAGAAAACACCCCTTCCTTTACTGCGCCATTGCTTCAGTCTACTTTTTATCTTCTTTATTTCACCTTTTCGTAGTTTTCCTTTCTACTCTTGTTCGAGTACCGTTTTCCACTCCCTTCACTCCCTTTCCATGCTTTTGTCATTCCTCTCCGTATCTCCCAATTCTCCAGCCGAGCAGCTTTTCATGCGTGCCTCTGCATCATTCCCAGTCACGTTCCCCATGTTATGGTCCCTACACTTTCCACTTTCCATTACCGTCCCCGCCTCTTTTCACTTACACACTTTCCCTCACTGCCTCTCTTCCTCGTTTTCTATGTCATTCACGCGCTCGCCAATTCCCGCTTCATATTTCTTTTCAAAACCAGCTCTTTGTGTGTGTATGGTGTCTCTTTATTTCTCTACCTTTGTGCGTGCCGGTATATGTGCAGTAGCTGAAACAAGTATATGAGCAGGAGGGGGTCAGTGTCCTCCGAAATTTTTCGAGTGACGTGTGATGTCTTAGGAAGGTTAGGTTGATACGTGTGTGTGTGTGTGCTACCTACCTACCTGCCTTTCTGTCTGTTTGTCTATAGCTGTCTGTCTATAGTTATCTCTCTATCTAGCAATCTATCCATTTGTTTCTATAATTTGTCTGTCTGCTCATCTATTTGTCTGTCTACATGTTTATTTTTCTATCTATATCTGCTCCCCAATCCGTGTTTTATCTATTTCTGTCTGTCCATTCAACCATCTCTCCATCCATCCATCCATTTCTGCCAGTGAGTAAGCCAGCATGAGGCAAGGTAATCCACTTAGGATCTCATGGGCAGTGAAATACCTCAAGGCGTTAACCAGATCTGGCCTCTGTTCAGTTCACTATAAAAGGATCCAACGCCAGGGTCAGACAGTAGGTGTGGGATCTGTGCTACCAAGGCTTCTCCTGTGTGAGTGAATAATGGGTGTGGGGATCGTGCAGTTATAGCTGGATCAGACCTTGTAGTTGTCTTTGTCTTATAGTTTCAGTCTTCCCGTCTGTCCGTATCTAAGGATGTGTGTATGTATGTATGTACTGTACATAGTATGTATGTTGCCTTCTGTGTCTGTCGATTTGACTGTATGCTTGTCTTTTTTGCATGTCAATATTATACCTATGGCACTGTCCATCTACTTATGTCTATCTGTCCATCTGTGTCTATGGTATCTGTTTATCTGTCTTTCTGTCTATCTACACCTATCTTTCCATTTGTCTGTCTATCTGTCTATCTATCATTCCATCTATCTATCGTTCCACCCATCCATCAATCCACCCATTAATCCATATTCATATCTGTGTCTGTCTATCTGTCTGGCTGTCCTGTCTGAAAGGCTGTCTGTCTCCATTTCTTATATACTCCGGTGAATGGATGATTGAATGCGCTATGAGACGCTTCCTCTGTGATTGGATCAGTTATGGAATTGTGAAATTTTAGTTTTATCTGTTTATGTGTACTTATGTCTCTTGATTAACCTCCGTGTGGGATGGGTACAATATATATATATATATATATATATATATATATATATATATATATATATATATATATATATATGTTCGAGGCTGGCTTTGACTATAGAACATATACCTACAGCCGTGTGTTGACAAAATTGAGACACCCAGAAAATCGGTTGCTGGAACGAGTACTTGCTGCGGGAAAAAAAAAAAATTGTGGTAGAAAAGTGGACTGTACGTGCTAAGGGTGATATTCCCGTACATACAGGATGCTCCCGAATTTTATGAGAAAGTTTAGGAGGTTATTCTCAGGCTAAGTTTGAAGTTAATAAAGCTGCATGAATATGGGGCCACTTCTCAGCCGTTGGGGAGTTAGTTACATATGGGTGAAATCAGAGATCGTTTTCTGCCATTAGGTCATCAGTATTTGTAGCTCCGTGAGGGATTAGATTTTAATCCTAACTGATACAGTATTTATTTATCATAATTCGCTCAAAGAATTATCTAATGAATTTTCTCCCACTTTTAATTGTGCTATCCTGTCCTAAGTCAAATTTAGTAAGATTCGTTTTGGTAGGAAGAACAAGACACTGAAAGCATTTAATTTTCTTCTTTCTATACCCTTCTAGAAAAATAAGATAATTACTGTACCTTCTCATAAAGATTGTTATTGCAGAAAGAAAAAAAAACATGAGAATACTCTACATTCATCTAAGCTTTGCTGTAAAAAAAAAAAACATACTTACGATACGAAGTTCATAGTAAATTTGTTAAGTGGGCGTGCGATGGTGAGGGTAATGGAGTAGGGTCAGGGGGGTGGAGGAGTGCGACCTGTGAAGGTGAGATGGGTGTTGTTAGTTCGGTGGTGTGGGTATATTTGAAGGTTTGGATCAAGATTATTAATATGAAGAAAGTATGACCACGTCGCTCCCTTAAACCTACTGTTTACGATATGCCTGTCTATCTATATATCTATATCTATCTATCTATCTGTTTATCTATTTATCTATTTGTTTATCTGTCTATCTATCTGTCTATATAAATCAGAGAGAGAGAGAGAGAGAGAGAGAGAGAGAGGCTGGGAGATGGTGAAACACAAGAGAGGGAAGGAAGATGAGAGGAAGGGAGAGCAAGAGATCAAATAGTAATGGTCCCTCTCTCTCTCTCTCTCTCTCTCTCTCATGGGTAATTCCTGTAGCGACGATCGTCGTGCCTGTTAATATTGTAAGAATAAAAAAGAAAACTAAGACTGGTTTTTAAAGCGACCGAGAATTTTGCGTGTGTGTGTGTGTGTGTGTGTGTGTGTGTGTGTGTGTGTGTTTTATCTGTGCATATCTATCCACCATTCATCTATTTCTTTGCATATACCTTTAATCTGTATCAAAATATCTGTATATCTGTCTCTGTCTGTCTGTCTGTCTGTTTCTCTGTTTCTCTGTCTACCTATCTATCTATCTGTCTACCTACCTACCTACCTGCCTACCTACTGTTATTGCCTGTCTGTTGAGCGAGCCTGGAGGTACCTTGTGCTAATGAGAGGCGGCATTGTTGTTCACCTGGTGACTACGTGGACTGCCCAGGTGAGCCGCTAATTAGAGAGAGAGAGAGAGAGAGAGAAACGCGGTAGAAGGTGGTGATGGCTTAAACGGATGATTGATGCAGACGCTTTAATTCTGCCAAAGAAAGTCGTAGTGAAACGGACTAGAAACAGTCTGCATCAGTTTCATTAATAGGCTGACATCATTTGTATCATAATCTTACTAATCAATCAGCTTTTGGCAGCTTTGGGGAACCTCTCATAGTTAATGGAAGAGTCCTCATTAACCTCTTTTAAACAATGCTGTCCTTGTATACTTGCTACCAACAGACGGTTTTAATCAATTAAAAGGTGTGAAAGTCGAGAGTAGGGTTGCAAGAGGCATACAAAAAGAAAAAAAAAATGGAACGAGAACATAGACTGTGACCTCAGGGATTAAGAACTGAGTAAGGAGGCTGCTATAGTTCGAGCAGCACGGAGAGGCGTCATTACAGTAGATGAATAAAGCCGGTGCATGTAAGCAAGTTGGAGCCTTTTTATAAGAAACAAAACAAAGAAAAATACCCATATCTTAGGAGTTAGAAAAAAAAAGAAAAGCTCATTCAGTAAAATGATATCTTGTAATTTATTTTTGATAGAGCCAAACAGTTTAAGCCAAATATAGATGACCTCGTGAAGTGAAAGGTTAAATATCCCTCGTTAACCACCCAAACGATGAAGTGACTACTTAAAGGACAAAAGTTGGTTAATTAGAGGCGAGTGGTGAGAGAGAACAGCAATTAGAGAGAGAGCCAATGTGAATAAACTGTAGTGAAATGGGGTAATTGCCTGTCATTGAGAGCTGGGTTGTGGGTGTGTGGGGTGGGTTGTAGATGTGTGGGGTGAGTTATGGGAGTGTGGGGTGGGTTGTGGAAGTGGGAAGTTGGAAAGATTGTCGTATAAGTAAGCATTGATTAGGAAGAAAGAATTCTCGAGTTCAGCACCCGTGCTCATTAGCGGATCAAAAGCCCAAACATTTGACTTTTCTCTGTGACCATTATCTTCAACCAATTTCTTTCAAAATCGAACTAAGTCAGTATTGTTTGACCAGATTTGTCCAGATCAAATCAAAATTATTTGAGTTGGTCTTGTCTTGTGACCTCGGTCTCAGGCCTATTTGTTGACGACATTTAAATGATTGTTCTCAAAATCGAATCCCTGTATTCTTGTCTGATTGTTGTTAAAATCGACTCCGTTGATCTTTGCCTTACCCTGAACTCTTCCACCAGTTTTGGCCGAGGACGGTAAAAAATTTTAAAGCTTCCTCTGCCATGTGACCCAGGCCTTTCACATGCCCTTTTAAAGAACAATAGGTCAGCCCTTTAGCAGATCATCAACCCTTTCACCAAGTTCAGTCCAGATTAGATCAAATCTTTGGTAGTTACTTCGTTGACACACACTCACACGTAAAGCTTTGACTTTGCCCTCTGACGTTGACCTTAAATTGATTATTCTAAAATTCTAACCGTTTAGTTCTGCTTTTATCCTCAGCTCCTCCACGAAGTTTGATCTAAATCGGATACAAATGTCAAAGTTGACCTAGCTAGATCAACTTTGACAGGCCTAGTGATCTTAATTTTTAACCCGTCACGTTCCGAGGTTTTCCGCACCTCCGACATCCCCCAGTCCCGAGCCTTTTTGAATTTTTTTTTTTTTTTTTTTGGCTAAAACTTCCGCTTTGGTTGAGAAACGAAGGAAAATCACCAAGAAAGGGCTTACCGTGGTCTATAAGTGGTCGGAACAGGTGAGGTCCCCCGCGCCAGGTATCGTATTCTATCGTTGACGTGTCAGGCGCTCACGTTTTCTATGGTAGGGAATACTGGGAGAAACAACACACAATACCTCTATATTTATTGAATTTGAACTAATAAACAATAACAGTAGCAATATAATGGATTTCAAACACATATATATGAAAAATAAGCATTGTACCATCGCGCGAGCATAGCGAGTTAGGTCCGAGTCGTAACATGCTATATGCTAAGTTTCTTGTATCAGTCAACATATCATTTTTTCTACTTGTATACTTCTGTTTCAATGACATTTTACCAATTTCTACCATTTGTAGATGTTTTCAGATGTTTTCATTCATTATGATGACATGCAGCGTAAGTTTAGCGCATATTGGCTTACTAAGCGCACTTGCTATGACTCGTATTTCAACATACCCAATTATTTTATCACTTTCCTATTATTTTTCCCCTTACATAGAACCTTTCCTCCACCACTGTAAATGTTTTCAATTATTTACATTCATTACGAGGGCATTTAGCGATATGCTAGCACATATTCACGTAGCAAGCACAATCTCAAACACTCGTGTTTCATCTTCTACTTTATTTATTCACTCCAATTATACTTTCCCACTTACATTACACACGTTTACACCCCTATACTGCACTGTACATACTTACTGGCATTATTTATTCAAGTGAGCATCAGAATATCGCATGAAAATACCCTCGCAATGAATGTTTCGACCAACATAATACTCAAACACTTATATACTACTTCTTCACATATACAGTATTACACACTTTCGCACTTGTTAACTTCTATTTTCATTATTACGGGCCTTATTCATTCAACTGAGCGTCAGGATATCGCATCTCTATACACACGCTAAGAATATTTTGACTTAGAATATATTTCAGCACTAATAATAATTTGAACTTATACCCGTGAGCATTTCCAGTAATAATAATTACATATTTACGGGCCTTATTTATTGCACTGAGCGACAGAATATCGCATCATAAAACCCTCGCTAGGTATGTTTCCACTTACAGCATATTTATACACTTACATACAATTTTTGCAATTATGTTATACCCGTATGCACTTTATACTAATATTTGCAGATCAACATGACTGATAATTTCACTGAGCGTCTGTTTGTCGCATTTTCTTCATAGTTTCAGCGTCCTATCGCATTCACACCATATTAGAATTGCATCAACGTGTGATATTCGCTGAAACATGGGTGGATACAGAGACCCACGTCACACTCGACGCACTCATAGCGGGTGTCCTTCCTCTGTGTGGTGAGTCTCACCTGGGAATTGCTACACACGTGACACCTGCGTTATAACGTGCAAACATCTCTCTTGTGAGCTCCCTCACAAACCCTTCAAAGGTTTCCTGAACTCCTGTTGTCATGGCGTGAAGGTGGTGGCAATTCAGAGCAGTGATGTCTAGCAAGTGAAAGAACAGTTTCTTATACCACTTCATCGTGGTCCTGGCACACACTACCGTCGATATCATGGAGTCTGACTGGTCCACCAGCCGGATGTTTATGTTATAGTCCATGACACACTCAGGTTTCCAAATGTGACGCCTGTTCTCGCTCCGGTTATCAACGGAATCAGTACGGTGCATCAAGGGGCGGTGAACCGTTGACAAGAGGCTTACTTCTCTATTAAGGTTCCACACAGTTGCAAGGATGTTGTTGGCTTTGAAGAAGACAACCTCATTCCTGGCAAGTTTCCGCCCTACCTTGGCCATGTGACGCCGGTTCACCTTCACGGTTCCACAGACTCCCGTTTCATGCATGTGAAGATAACGAGCGAGAAGAGGGCTAGTGTACCCGTTGTCCAGGTAGAGAACGTGACCACGATGAAGGTAGTCTTCTATCATCGTCTTTACCACTGCTCCCGACAGTCCAATACTCCGGTCTTCTATTATGTCTGTCTGTGCACCAGTGTACAAGACTATGTCTTGCACGTATCCAGTCCTACAGTCGCACATAACAAAGATCTTGAACCCAAAACGGTGCATTTTGCTGGGTATATACTGCCTAAATGAAATATTACCTCTCCACAACACGAGACTCTCATCTGTGACGAGGTCTCTATAGGGATAAAATGACGAACGAAAGGTTTGCCTCAGGTGATCAAAGACCAACCTAATTCGCCTCATCTTATCTGTGTCGTTCGCATTTGCAGGATCATGAGCATGATAGAAATGGAGGCGACTTAGAATTTGTTGAAACCGATTACGGCTCATTACTTGCCCAAATATTGGGGTAAACATAACAGGGTCCCTTGTCCAGTAAGCCGGAATTCTGTTCTTTCGTATAATACCCATCAAAAGGATCAGGGCAAAAAATAGGAACATTTCTGAAAGGGAGACAGGGTAATCATAGATGATAGAATGCCTACTCCTTGTTCCCAATCTTTCACTCTCTAGGCGCTGGGTGCTTGCAAACAGGTTTGTTTGGTGTACAATCTGCTCCACGAATGCCTCACTGAAAAACAGGTGGAAAAAATCCAACCTGGTGGAATTACAGTGAATTCCAGGAGCAATGCAGCCAGAGCGCCCCTGCTCAGTGAAGGGGTGAATGAGGGAAGAAAAATCACTCCCATCCTCCCAATTCCATCCCACAAATCCCTCGTCCCCATCAGCCCCATCACCGCCTTCGTCTGGGTGGCTCTGTCTCCGTATATCTTGTTAGCCACCCACACTAGAGAGAGAGGAAAGGACGGACTGACGACAGAGAGAGAGAGAGAGAGAGAGAGAGAGAGAGAGAGAGACTAAGTCCTTCATTATAGTCAGGTTTTCCTCTCAACACATAATAACGAAACCGGGCAAGTGCTGAGGCTGTCAGAGAGAGGGAGGCGGGAAAGGGAGGCAGAAAGGTAGTGAGTGAAGGGGAATAAGAGTAGAGAGATAGAGGAGATGGGAGAGAGTCGGGAGAGGGAAGGAAGTGAGTATAGGTGGGGAGGTAGCGGGGAGAGGAGTAAGGAGGGGGAAACTCTGTGTCTTGGTCGGTTTAGAGCTGGCTCCACATTGATGGGTGCTCTGAATGGTGGGTTTATGCCTAACTGACTGCTGCTGGGTTTTTGTGGGGTGGACGTTCACAAGCTAACGCCTAGTCGGCAACAATCAAATAACCAAACCATACCACTGTCTACTGCAGCTGTCTTCTATTTCATCGTCCGTGCGTTCTGTATGTCCTACCCTCCTCCTAACTCCCCTATGAGTTTTTTTTTAGTGATAATGGATTATGGTGAGGTAAAGTTGGAATTAATCGATAGCGTTAGAGCTAAATATTTTCACCGATGACACAAACATTACGGTCACAGGTAGGCTGTCGGGCCGTAATATTACTTAATAATACTTCCTACGTTCGCAAGAGCAACATAGGTGCAGTATTTCGCCAGAAGGGGTGTCCCCATCTTCTCTAACCTCCGGTGATGAGCAATACAGGAAAACAGAAGCATCACCTTAGAGGCTGAAAACGCTTGAAGAAAATTTTTAGGAAAATATGGCGATTAGAATTAAGCTGCTGCTGCTGATAGTCACAGAACTCTAGTCATATAATTATGCAGATATATTTTCTGTTCTTCATTAGTATAACTATTATAATTTAATATAAACTTTTTTTTAGGGATGCTTCAAGTTAGCTATTTTGTTGTGCAATCTTATATCCATTCACACTCTTCCTTCACTCTTGTTCCTCACCTTTCCATACTCCTCCACCTTCCCTTGTAACTCACACCTAACAACCTTTTACCGTACACCCCGCTTCTAAACCACACCCCACCTCTAAACCACACCCCACCTCTCAAACCCACACCCCACCTCTCAAACCCACACCCAGCCTCTCAAACCCACACCCAGCCTCTAACCCACACCCCACCCCATCTCTAACCAATACCCCATCCGATCTCTAACCTACTCCCCACCCCCTCTAACCCACATTCCTCCACCCCAGCCTTGACCCCGACATCCAGCCTCCTCCCACCTCATATTCAATAATGTTCTCCTTCGCTCCTCCATTTCCACTCTCTCTTTCATCTCTCCTCACCAATTGTGTTGAAAAATTCTCTCCCTCTTGTTGCCCAGTGTCCCTTCCCGCGCAACCCACCCGTCTCCAGTCCAACACGCTACCAGTTTCCTTCCCCTTCCGTCTCTTTACCTATCCTGTTTCTAGTGTCTTCCTCTTCCGTTTCCTTACTCAGCCTGTGTTCGTTTTCTTCCCAGTCAGTCTCTTTATCAAGCGTGTTTCAGTCTTTTTCCCTTTCATCTTTATCTACAGTAGCTTGTTTCAGATTTCTTCCCCATCCTTCTCAACCCAGCCCGTCGTAGTTTTCCCTTCCGTCTCTTTACCCACCCTGTTCTCACCTAAAAGGGAAACAAGGATCTGGATTTGTAAATCGACAGCAGTGCCTGTCGTAGGATAATATTCTTAACACCGTAACCGTATCGATTTATTCTATACATTACACCCCTGTATGCATTTATACATTATTGGTGCAACGATACAAGGCAGGTTCACACTTAGGGATCCGACGAAAAGTGTTCCCCTCGCGGTAATTGTCAGATCCAGCTTTGCAATGTACTAGTTCAAACTCATTTTTAAACCACTAATTCATACAAGCTATGGCTCCTAGTACCCAGCATGTTGCTGACTTTGTTGGGGTCAGACCTACTCCAAAGCAAGGGGTGCTCAGACTCAGGGGAAGGAAAGTCAGCTGCCTTTGGAAATTAAATGTTGGGACGTACAACGTATAAACTCTTGCTGGTGAAACAAACTTTGCTAATCTTTTTGAAGAACTGAATGATGTGAACTTAGATATCATAGGTCGTAGCGAGATCAGAAGGCTAGATGAAGCAATCATAAAACTGTCTGATGGTCACATACTGTGCCACAGAGGCAGACAAGACAAGAAGGAACAAGGTGTAGGATTGCCGGTCAACAAATACATGAGTAGCAACACTGAAGAAGTCTTTAGTATAAATGAGAGAGTAGCAGGCCTAGTAATTAAAATGAACAGGAAGTACAAGCTGAAACGAAAACCTCAGCGCGCAGAGAGCGATCAGGTTTTCTCCGCCAATGCCTCTACCAGACAACTCAGATCACCACAAAAATTTGATCAGCTCTTCCTTGGCCCATGACTCACATATCCAAAGAATTTTATTGCAATCAATCTGTAACTTACTGAGATCATATAGACGAACAGACAAACAGAGGTGAATGCATAACCTTCTCCAACTCCGTTGGCGAAGGTAATTAATCCGAATCTGTGCATCAGCATCAGCTTGTGATGATAAAGAAGTGTAGAAAAAAATATGAAGATGTAGCGAAAGCATGAGTAAGCACAAAACACAGTATATTTTTATGATGGAGATTTCAATGCAAACGTTAGCAAGGAATGAGTAGGTGAGACTGTAGCTGGATATTTTGGAACTGGTATTAGGAATGCGAGGGGTGACATGCTAGTGGAATTTGCTGAAGGAACAGATTTAGAGTGATGAGCATGTTCTTTTCAAAGAAACAATGCAGGAAATGGACTTGAAGCAAACAATGAAGTAAATTTGCTCCTCACCGACAAATTACATGCCGGTATAGTGATGAACTGAAGAGAGTAAATGTAGAAAGCGATCACGGAATGATTTGAAGTCAAGTAAAATTTGATCTCTGAAGAGAGAGGGAGATGGTGACCCTAAGTAAACAGCCAATCATTGTAGCAGTGAGGGAGAAGGTGGCAGAATTTACCTTTTAATTTAAAGAAATACTCGCAGTTGATTAATGACGTAAATACTGACACAGAGCAAATGGATGAACACATCACGAAAAAAGTAAACAAAGAGCAGCACACACACACACACACAAAACGGGAGGTAGGAAACCACAAAAGTACAGTAGGAAGCTGTCAGGGAGTACTAGGGAGCTTCTAAAGAAAAGACGGAACATAATTGTTAGGACAGGGAGAGCTCACATTGAAGCAACAGAACTGAAGAAAACGATCAAGAAGAAAAGTGAAGACGGTTAAAAGTTTAACATGAACAGAACTTAAATAAGTTTAAGGAATGAAGGAAGCCTGAAGGCAACCAAGCGTAGGCTTGGTATTGTGGGAAACTAAAATGTTCTCAGAGAGAGACTGATGGAAAATTAACAAACAACAGACATCAAGTGGTCAGAATAGCAGAAGAATTTTGTACAAAAGAGTACAATAGCAGTACCGAGGGAGAAGAGTCAGGTCAGAATAGAAAACAGCAGACACATCCCCAGCATTGCATTAAGTAAAGTAAAGAACGCTTTGAGAAAAGGGAAGAGGAGTAAAGCAGCAGGTGATGTTGGTATCGTAGCTGATCTTCCCACAGATGCAGGTGACTTTGCATTTAGTGAACTGACAAAGCTATTTAGGAAGTGTTCAGAAGTTACAGTTGTACCCAGACCTTGGAAAAAAAATGCATGTTATTGAAAAAAATATGACATCAAAACTTAAAGAATTACCGTCCATTTAGTCTTGTAACTGTTGTGCAAAAACTTCCCACAAATGTTCTAACAAATCAAGTTAGTCCTACTCTAGATACAAACTATCCAAGAAAACGGATTGGATTTCGAAGTGGTTACTCGACAACAGACCATATCCAAGTTATTAATCAGGTTTTTGGGAAAACTTCAGAATATAAGAAACATCTGTGTATGACATTGGGTAATTATTAGAAAGCACTTAATCTGAAATGGCTGCAGTGATGAGAGAAATTAGAGGACAAGGTGTAGAAGAAACATATGTTAAAATACTAGAAGATACTGTATTTACTGAGATAGCACGGCCATTGTAAAACACCATAAAGACAGCCAGAAAATTGCAGTAAAAAAAAAGAAATATGTTAGACAGGGAGACAGTTTCACTCAAGTCAAACTTTGCATGCGTAGATGACATTTTTAGACATTTAGATAGGGATGGCAAAAAAATATTAAATGGTGTACGATTGAGCACTCTTAGATTTGCAGACGACATAGTCCATTTTGGTGAATCATTGTAGGAATTAAGAAATGGTAAGTGGTCTGAACAGGGAAAGTCTGAAAGTAGGCATGACAATAAATATGAAGATGACGATTTTGTCTAACAGCCATATTTGTTTCCATCCAGTTAAAACAGGAAATGAAGAACTAGAATGTGTTGAATACAGATACCTACGGCAGGCAGTTCAGACAGACACAGTCCATGAATGAAATAAAGCGAAGAATATGGTTGAGATAGAGGGTTTTGGCAAACTGTGTAACTACATGAAGGATATGCAGTTACCATTACCTGGAATCGAAAAGTTATAACTGCTCAGAGAGGAGTGGAAAGGATTATGTTAGAGGTGCCACGGAGAGATAAAAAGAGAGCTTCATGGATAAGGTAACAGATTGAAGTAGAGTGTATCATCACTACGATCAATAGTCCTAAATGGATGTGTGTAGGTCACGGCCTTCATAGAACAGATAACAGATGACTGCCAGGGTATCTGAATGGCACCCTCGGGATAGAGTGAGAAGAGACAGGCAGAGGACGCGATGCCGAAATGTGACTCGGAGAGTTGTTGGGGCTGGATGCAACAGGTTAACAGCCAACAGATCGGAGTAGATAGGATGAGAGAGGCCTTTGTCCTAAAGTGGACTGACTCAGGCTACTGATGATACTGATGATGATGATGATGATGCTATTTAAATGTTATAAATAACACACAGCGTAGGGTGTGATTTGCAGAATAAATAGCCGACAGAGAGGTGTTGAAAAGTTTTCTGTGCCGCCTAAGTCTAAGGGACTCTTCGCTGGGTGCTTTCCTTGTCAGTTACACTCCTCTCACCCCTGTCCTTTCTCCCCGTTCTCTGTTTTATTTTTATTTGTTTATTTTTTTTTCCTAAACATAACTTTGCCTTCTCTTGTTCCTTTCCCTTTCGCTCCCTCCCCTGCCTTTCTTTTCTCTCTGTAAAACTCATAACTTGTTTGCTATTTCCAAATACCACTTACTTTACTTCTCCTCTTTTTTCTTTCCCCTTCCCCTCCCTTCTTTTTCTGTCTGTGGTGCACTTATTTCTCGTTTCTAAGCACCACTCCATTTCCTGTTCTTTCTTTCCGCCTTCATCTCCGTGCTATTTCTCTACGTTATACCTTACTTCCTTTTGCTGAACACTGCTTTACATCCTGTTTTTTTCCTCACTTCTTGCTTGTTTTTGTATACACGTACCTTTTTTTCTAGACATAATTTTGCCATTTTCACCCCTCCCCTCCTTTCCCTTACACTGTTTTATATCCATATTTGTTTTTTCCAAGTAACCTATCACTTCATCTTTTCTTCCGTCTTCCCTTTCCCCTCCTTCCCTCATCTCAGCCTTAGGAGAGAGATAGAGATAGGATATGACATTAAAAGACACTAATAGAAAGAAAGAAGAGCAAAATATGGAAATCTAGGAGAGGGATTTTTTTTTTTTTTTAAGATATCGATTCAAGTCCCTCAATAGTTTGCTTCGTCCATGCGAGCATAGTTTGCCTTTTCCATGTGAGACCTATCTGATTTTAATAAAACTCGTGTAGTTGTAGTAAGAATAATGTAAAAAAAAAAAAGTACGCCACGGGATTGAGAAGCTTTAACCCACTACAGATTTCCAGGATTTTACAAAGAGACCGAAAAAGGACCCCGGTATGAAGAGTTTATGAGTCCGTGTGTTCCAGATCTAGCAACTAAAAAAATACAAAGTTAATCAAAGTAGTGGAGATACTAAAAGAACCTACTCTTGGATTACAGCAACCCTGGAACTAAAAACGATATTTGTCTCATGCGAAGTAAAATTTAACCCTAACCTTAGTAAGAAAACGTCAGATTTCAGATATGTAAACTTGCGTGTATACTTCATCTTATTTCAGTACAGACAGGAGTATTATTTAGGGATACCAAATATACCTGATAGTAAATGAATGAATTTGGGACAGTGTGTAGGAGGAGGAAGCTGAAAGTTAATGTAAACAAAAGTAAAGTTATGGTGTTTGAGAGGAATGAAGTCACAGAGTGTGCAGTGAGGTTGGATGGTGAGGATATGGAGAATGTGAGTGCATTCAAGTACTTGGGTAGTGTGATGGGTAAGGATGGAACTTTGGGGGATGAAGTACGTGAAAGGGTACAGCAGGGAAGGAAGGTTGTTGGTACACTGAAAGCAGTGATGAGAAATGGGGAGGTGAGTATGGAAGTTAAGAAGTCACTGCATGATGGTATTGTGATCCCTACTCTGACGTATGGAAGCGAGGCGTGGACCTTGCAAGAGGAGAACAAGTCAAGAGTGAGAGCAGTGGAAATGAGTTACTTGAGAGGAGCATGTGGAGTGACGTGGAGGGACAGGTTGACGAATGAAGAAGTGAAGGAACGTTGTGGGGTAGATGTGGATGTGGTTGAGAAGATTAGGAGAAATACACTGAGGTGGTTTGGACATGTGGAGAGAATGGAGAATGAAAGACTGACTAAGAGGGTGTATGTAGGTGAGGTGGAGGGAGGGAGAGGGAGGGGTAGACCGAGGATGAGGTGGAGGGATGGAATTTAGAGGTATATGAGGGAGGGGGGGTGAGTTGGGGGGAGGGTAGTCAAATGGTGGGTGACAGAGTGACTTGGAGGAGTTTTGTCTGCGGCCACCCTTTGCGGGATTAGGGCGTCGGGCTATAGATAGATAGATAGAAATGATATTGTAGTTATTCTCTTCCTCCATACCTCTGTTCTACCTTCACTCTTGCCTCTTCCTTACTTTTTTTTTTCCACCTCTTCCTTTCACCTCGCTGTCTCCAGACTCTTCTTAAAGGCGACTTCTCTCTCACCTGACTTCTTTCTTTTCATATCTCTCTCTCTCTCTCTCTCTCTCTCTCTCTCTCTCTCTCTCTCGTTAAGGTGATGTTTGGCAAGGTGAGGTCATGGATAGTGTCAGGCAAGTGAGGCAGAGTATAAGAGGGGCGTGCGTTGAGGGTAATGACTTGGAGAGAGGAAGCAGATCAGGATATATGATGGCGTGGTTAAAAGTGCGTGGCGAAGAGACTAAAAGATGGTGCCATAGAGGTGAGGGAGACATAGAGGTGAGGGAGGCGCAAAGGTGAGGCAGGCATAGAGGTGAGGCAGGCATTAAGGTGAGGCAGACGTAAAAGTGAGGCAGGAATACAAGTGAGGCAGGCATACAAGTGAGGCAGAAGCACCACACACACGCACCCTACCTTACCCCTTTCAGCCCGTGGACACATTTTGTAGTTTATTCTTGGGGACAATTTTTTTTTTGCTTATTCCAGACATTTTGTAGTTTATTCTCGGGGACACATTGACTGATTTATTCTTGGGCATTTTCTGGTATATTCTTGCCACCTTTAGACGATTTTTTTAGCTTTGGAGTGATGGAGTCGGTTGAAAGCTGTGTCTTGAGACTGTGCAGTACGAAAAGTCTCTCAAAGCTGGATCATATTGTTGTGATGGTAGAAAAAAATAAAATGTAAAATACAGGTTGTCCACAAAAGAATGATACAATTTTGAAGTATTGCAGCATTTTATTAAGGCTCTCAACCTGGCTGATATTAACACATGACATTGTGTTAAAAAGTTTTTCTGTGCATCTTCGCAGGCAATCAATATGTACCCCATTTGTGGCAGGGACTAAATCACACCGGTACTCAGTTTCCATTCATACATTCTCCAACATTTCAGCGATTACAGCGGCCACGGCTGTTGTGATTTTGCCCTTTTAACTAAAAAATGCCTCGCACCCGTGTAGCATAGACTCCGTTTTTCACATATCTCCATAGGAAAAAATCTGCAGGTGTAAGATCCGGCGATCTTGGTGGCCACGCGAGGGTTCCATCTCGACCCACCCAGCGGTCTGGTACCCATTCATTGAGAAACTCACGGACATTTAGCGACCAGTGTGGAGGCGCTCTGTCTTGTTGGAAACTTAAGTTCGGTTGGCATTCCTCTAACTATGGAGGCACAGACAACTGAAGCGTCCAGGTGCGCATTTCCATTTTTTTTTTTTTTTTTTTCCAGCGAAAATGAATAGTCCGATAATTTTGTCACCCATAAGCACCACACATTCACGTTTGGACTGTCTCTTTCAGCCTCACGATAAACATGCGACTTTTCTGATCCCCATATTCGGCAGTTTTGTTTATTTACTCACCCACATGTGTGAAACGTTGCTTCATCAGTAAACATACAGTGGTTCAAGTACCCAGGGCTGTTTTCCAAACTGTCCAGCATGTTCAATGCGAAGACTTTCCTCATCTTGCAATCATTAGCTTTTATCTACAGCGGCATTTGGAGTTTGTATGGATGCGACTGCAACAGATTATGCAGAACTTTGTGCACAGATGCACAGGGAATTTGCAGCTCATAACTTGCACGGAAAACAGACTTTGTTGAACTTTTTTTTTTTTTTTTTTTTCAAAGGCTGCACTTATTCGTGCCGTGTCCACTTCTTATATTCGATGTCTCCCAAGACGTTTCTTTTTTAATACAGAACCGGATTCCTTGAACTTTTTAAATCATGCATTCTGATCCTTCTGAGCAGGAGGTGCTTTTTGAAATGTAATCCGGATTTTTTTTGCACCAGTACTGGTCAGTAATTAGATTCAGCCATCCACAGCACACATTTAGCTTTTTCCTGATGAGCCTGAAGCAGACAAATACTGATTACACTAAAACTTCATTATATATGTGACTACTTGTGGAAGTTTTGTCCTTATAGCTTCTATAGGTAAAAAAGATAGGAAGAGGTAAAACTGTATCATTCTTTTGTGGACACCCTGTACATTACAGATTCAAGAGGTTAAAGGTGAATTCTTGTCAGTTAAGGAGGCTCCCTAGCACCTCTTTGCCATTTTTATATAGCAGATTTTAATTATGTGGTCTGTTACGCAGGGACATGCAGCGTACAGCGATGCGTCTACTACAGTTCACTCATTTCAACTTAACCCAAATTTTCATCATTTTGCAGCTTATTTCCTCGTGACTGTCATCATATTCTAGTGTTAATCTGTTCTTATAACTCAGTATTCATGATGGTGTGATGGCAGTTTTAACCAAGGGAAAGTGAACAGAGTATAGTATGCAATTTTGATTTTCTTCACTGACCATTCACTTGAATAGCACGAGTATATAATTCATAAAACATCCCTTAAAATAATAAACAGAAACTCACGTGCATATAACTAAAGTGAAATTAATAGATTCACAGAATTGCTGTGGTCTAATCTAATGCTGGACATTGTATCACCAGGTGAGAAGATTAAAGCCAAGGTTAATGCAGCACCTGACACACGGGACAATATTCACCATGGGACACCCTCATGTCTACCTTCAAGTTTGAGGTGAGAAATTTTGAACATATTATATTAAGCTATAAAGGTTTCTTGCCCGAACAGTTGCGGAGTTAGACTGTACTGTGCATGATTTTTAAGAAGTAGTAAAATTTAATGGTGATACATAGAGTTTTTTGTTTTGCATTCTTCCATACAATTTGAAGGGCACATAGATAGGTTTACAGACAATTTTTGAGTCGATGAAAGCTTCATGGGTGGAAATATTCGCGGATAATTTAAAATCTGTAAAGGAAATAACACAGCAGAATAGTGCAGACTGACTGTCCATTTCAAAGAAGGTCAAACAAAAGTGGAGCCAAACTTTGTGAGGGATTAGAGGTCAAAGAAGGGAAAGAGGTAAAAGAGGTATTAATGCAACGATTTGGATATAATGGTGAAATAGGGTGTAGTGTAGCTGAAGAGACCTTAAAGAAATCCAGGATGAGAGTAACTAGTATACTAAAAGCAGTCAGTACAGTTCATTCATATCTCAGACCGAGAAACAACATAGTTTGTTTCGGGCGGTAACATCTGTTTTTCGGCCGTGTGTGTGTGTGTGTGTGTGTGTGTGTGTGTGTGTGTGTGTGTGTGTGTGTGTGTGTGTGTGTGTGTGTGTGTGTGTGTGTGTTCCCATTATATCTCATGAACGGCTTGAGCTATCAACATGAATCCTTCAGGGTATCAAGATATGGCCAAAATCTTGGACTTAGCCAACAACATATTCTGGTGAGCGATTAGCATTCGGCTCCCGAATGCTCATCTTTCATATTAGGAGAGGAGTTGCCCTACCGTCCTTGCATCTCATCCCTCGCGGTCCGTTGTGTCTTCCTGTCAGGCCCAGGCGGTTCAATGGCCCGGTGTAGGAGTTTATTGTGACGTGGGGGAGAGGCGGTGGTTTGGATATGTACAACAAAATCGTTGTCCGTCTTTGGTTACGAGCGGGACTCCTTTGCTCTTTCAGTAACACGATACCTTTATTTTGTTCTTGATTTATTTATTTATCTCTTTCTTTTTCTTTTCCTCTCCTTTCTTTCGTTATCCTTACCACGTTCTTACTATTATATTCAGCGTAGGAGAGACCTAGGGAACTGATGGAGCTAGACTTAGCCTCCGTGATCCCCCTTACTACCAGGGCGCTCTCCTAAGCTAAATACAGTATAATCGTCTGGTAATGTCAGGAAGGGGAATTATATAAGACGTACTTGACTTAAAGGAGTTAATGATGCAAAATCGTTGACCCTTTTTTGGTTGAGAGGATGTAAGTTACGATCGCAACTCGCAGCCTCACACCCAAAGGCAGCCAGTTATTTTGTGCCATTAACCCAACCCCGCACCCAAAGACAGCCAACTATTTTGTGCCATTAACTCCAATAACTCGTGCACGTCTTATATTCAGTAGTTTCTTTTACCTCAAACGGTACTATTCAGCAGAGCACCTTAACCCCATAATTACGGAAATGTGTTTTGCTTAGCCAGACTACTATACTCTTCTTACTTATTACTTGGTCTAGAATTTCCATCTCTCCGCCTTGAATGCTGAGTTCTAGCTCCTGCGTAACACTTGAATAAGATAAAGTCACGAAGTGCAGTTGAAAGGTTATAGAGCTGTAACATTGTTTTTTTCTGTCAATGAGCAACGCGAAATAAGGCACAAAAGGACGAACATTAAGACCAAGTTAAGATGAGAGAACTGTACTAGACGATTATATGCAACTAAAAAACCATAATAGACGATTTTTTTTACTTATTAGAGACTTTTAGTATCGTGAGTGTTGGAGGTAGCCTTCCTCAATTTATGTAAACATAGTACCCGAATGATAGCGGGATTGAGAGAGAGAGAGAGAGAGAGAGAGAGAGAGGACAAATTTAATCAGCTTAAGGTAGATTAATGAAGGCTATTTTTAATCTCTAGTTCGATGAGTTTCTCCTGAGATGAAGAAAGTCGTTTGGAAGTGCGAGTTTAAATAAAACAGACGTCCTCTAGTTAATGGGGTTAATGGTGCACAGTGGTTGAGGTTAATGTGCAAAAAGGTTGGGGTTAATGGTGTAATATAGTTGGAGTTATTGGTGCAAAATGGTTGGGGTAAATGGTGCAAAATGGGTGGGGTTAATGGTGCAAAATGGTTGGGGTTAATGGTGCAGAATGGTTGGGGTTAATGATGTAATATGGTTGGGGTTAATGGTTCAAAATGGTTGAGGTTCTATCTATCTATCTATTGCCAGACGCCTCAATCCCGTTTGGGGTGGCCACAAACAAATCGCCTCCAAGTCGCCCTGTCCCCCGCCATTTCACTCCCCTGCTCCCAACTCACACCCCCCTCTCTCATATACCTCTCCACCCCATCTCTCCATCTCATCCTCGGCCTCCCCCTCCCTCTTTCCCCCTCCACCTCACTCACATACACTCTCTTCGTCAGTCTTTCACCCTCCATCCTCTCCACATGGCCAAACCACCTCAGTGTGTTCCTCATAACGCTTCCTATCACATCCACATCAACACCACAACGCTCCTTTATATCCTCATTCGTCAGCCTGTCTCTCCATGTGACTCCACAGGCTCCTCTTAAATAACTCATTTCCACGGCTCTCACTCTTGACTTGTGTCCTTCCAACAACGTCCACGCTTCACTTCCGTACATTAGAGTTGGTATCACAATACTGTCATGTAGTAACTTTTTCACTTCCATGCTCACTTCCCTGTTTCTTATCACTGCTTTCAAAGAACCAGCAACCTTTCTTCCCTGCTGTACCCTTTCAAGCACTTCACCCTCCAAACCTCCATCCTTACTCATCACACTACCCAAGTACTTAAACGTACTCACATTTTCCAATTCCTCACCATCCAACCTCGCTGTACATTCACTGACTTCACCTCTCTCAAAGACCATCACTTTACTCATTCAGATCTCAGAATTGGGGTTATTGGTGCAAATTGGTTGAGGTTAATGGTGTAAAATGGTTGGGGTTAATGGTGTAAAATGGTTGGGGTTAATGGTGTAAAATGGTTGGGGTTAATGGTGTAAAATGGTTGAGGTTAATGATGTAAAATGGTTGGGGTTAATGGTATAAAATGGGTGGGAATAATGGTGTAAAATGGTTGGGGTTAATGATGAAGAGTGGGAGAGGTTAATGGTGCAATGTAGCTGGGGTTGTTGGTGCAGTGTAGTTGGGGTTAATGGTGCACAGTGATTGGGGTTAATGGTGCAAAGTGGTTGGGGTTAATGGTACATAAGGGCCGGGGTTAATGGAGCAAAATGGTTGGGGTTCATGGTGCAATGCGGTTGGGGTTAATGGTGCCATGTGGTTGGGGTAATGGTGCAGTGTGGTGGAGTTAATGGTGCAATATTATTGGTGCAGTGTGGTGGAGTTAATGGTGCAATATTATTATGATTAATGGTGCATAATACTTAGAGTTAATAGTGCAGAATGATTGTGGTTAATGATGTGAAATGGGTGAGGTTAATGGTGCAAGACGATGGAGTTAACGGTACAAGACGATGGGGTTAATGGTGCAGATTGGTTGGGGTTAATGGTGCAAAGTGGTTGAGCCTGTTTGTTGCGTGGTTGTAAGTTACGATCCCTCCTCTTAGCGGGGCTCCACTTAGGGTATGAATTTTGACCGGGCAACTTTAAGTGTTTGCAACCTGAAGAAGGCTAGGTTGGTTTAAGGTGGGTTTGGTTTAATTTAGCTTAGTAGGCTAGGATAGCTAAAGTGGCGTAGGTTTAAGTTAGGATGAATTAGGTTAGGTTAGGATAAAATAGTCAGATGCGGTTAGTACGTGTTAAGTTAGACAGAATTAGTTTAGATTAGGTTACGCTTGTTAACTAAAAATCGTTTGTTGCTTCAAGGTAGAGAAAATTCAGAGAGGAAACTAGACAGTAATTTTTATTCTGGTTATACTAAGTGAGAGAGAGAGAGAGAGAGAGAGAGAGAGAGAGAGAGAGAGAGAGAGAGAGAATTTAATACACTGTCCATTTTCCAACATAATTTTTCTCTTCGACTGAGCATCAAAGAATCGCCTCTAATATGATAACCTCTCCAGTTGCCTTAATTATCTTCCACATACTCTGATTATGACGGTCTTAGTGAGTCTTAAGCACTTCATTCACGATTTATTTTTCATTTTATCCTTACTATCGCCACGCCAGCGGAGTTGTTGTGTTGTCAGCTAGGAAGGTGCTGAGAGCTGGGATGGTGCGGTCTGTTAGCGACAAAGTTCGAATCATAAGGGCAGGTGACGCCTCTGGACTCCATCAGCTTTTTTTTTTAATCGAGGCGAAGATGTGTTTGACAGCTTGGTGATGATTGGCTGAATGCAACATGTCCGAATAACATCGCTGCATTTGAGTCGATAAGTTTCGATTCACATTACCAGTAATTATTTGAAATACAACGATGTTATTCGGACTTGTTGCATTCAGCCAGTCATCACCAGCCGGTCAAGTGCATCTTCTCCTCAAAAAGAAAACAAAAAACAAACTTAATATAGTGTCCATCCACACTAAAATGGGCAACAAAGGTAGGAGAGGTAACTGTAGTGACCTGGAGGATGCATTGACTTTGTGTCTCAGGATAGTAGGTGAATAACCCACAAGCTCCAAGGCTTAAGTTACGCAGATAAGCACGTAGTTAAGCGTATTGTGACACCTGCTGCCACCTTTTTTCGATATTTTTGCTTCAGACAGTTTTATTTAATCAAAAGAACCCGCTATAATCGAAGGGGTCCACCATTATCATTTCTTTTCCTTCAGGCGATTTTATTTAATTAGGAGAGCCCTTTAGAGGCGAATGGGTTCTGGTATGTCTAACCCTTTTAGTTCGAAAATCTTATCATATGGTGAATAAAATCGACTATTTTAAGACTGAATAGGAAGTAAGCCATCGGGTTGAAGAGTTTAATTTTCCTCGAAACTAATTAGTGGGCTGCTTATTCTACAAACCCTTCCAAATTAATGACTTCATTATTCTGCAAACTCTTTCCAGTTAATGGGGTCATTATTCTACTTTCCTTTCGTTATGATGACACCTTTGTACATCCGGTATCATTCATGCAATCTCCAGACGATTTTATGCAGCATAGGAGAGAGATTTTGAACTGGGGGAACGGGTCTTTGCCTTCATCGACTCTTACCATCGTAAGACTCACATTCATCTTGGGGGGAAAAAAATCGTCTACCATAATTTCGGATATAACAGAAGAGTTATCCTGACCATGAGAGGGTTCACGGTGACGGTATTAAGACTCCCAGGCTCTTGTTCTGACTGTCAACTGAATAAAATCGTCTGACCTTAGCTGGAAGAGAATACTAGAGTTGTCCCTACCGTAGCCCATTCACTACCCGGATTCTCTTCAAAACTGAGCATAAAACTGGCTGGAAATAGCAAGAGTGAAAGATAAATGATGTACTCGGGCTGAAGGAGTTAATGTGTCATAATGTTCTCTCTAAGTATAGGCGTTTAAGACGATTATCGATCGCCATTAAGCATCTCATTTTAGGTCGTTTTGGGTAATCATAAAGAAACGACGTTAATTAAGGGGATCCAATATCAGTTTTAGAAAGAGAGAGAGAGAGAGAGAGAGAGAGAGAGAGAGAGAGAGAGAGAGAGAGAGAGAGAGAGAGAATCCTAAACATCAGGGTAAACAGTGGTAAAAAAATTGCGAAAAATAAAGAGGCGAGGAAGAAGAGAGAGATAGATAGACAGAGGGATAGAATAATCAATCAGGGAGTCTTTGCAGTAAGCAGTTGCATATGTCCAACACTCACGCTGCTTGGACTCCCCTTTCCGTTGAATATTATCACCGAAACAGAATACTTAATAGATTTGCCCGACCATGAAAAAGTTAAGTTGCAGCGTCCACCGTGAATCTGTTATCATTTTCTATCATTTTTTAGATGTGGAATCATATCGAAAAGCGGCCCTGCCCGTCTGTCTCACTAATGATTTTCGAAACCGATGTGCTTTAGTGAGCTGAGCGACTCTAGAGAAGCCCCGTAATAGGACCGCAAAGCTCTCAATTTACGCCCGTAGACTTTATCGACGCACCAGCTTCCACCTGTAGACTTTAACGACGTCCCAGTTTACGCCTGTAGACTTTAGTGACGCCCCGGTTTACACCTGTAGACTTTAATGACGCCCCACTTTACGCCTGTAGACTTTAGTGACTCCTTGGTTTACGTCTGTAGACTTCAGTGAAGCCCCAGTTTACGCCTGTAGACTTGTATGGCGCCCCGGTTTACGCCTGTAGACTTCAGTGACGCCCCAGTTTACGGCCTGAAGTTCTCATATCTATCTTGTTCATATCTACTTAATCCCTGTATTTTTGAGTCAAAATTTTTTTTTTTACTTTCTCATTTCACTCAGTACATTCAAGTCCATCATCATTATCAGCACTAATCCTGTGTTACCCCATGAGGAGCGTAAGAGCCCGGGGCTAGCAAGTTGGTCCTGACATTTAAGATGAGAGTGACCAGCTTCACTCATCCCTGAGTGGCATTAAGTGAACAATGAACCCCAACCATCCCTTGGATAGAAACCTGCACAGGCTCAATCCGATTGAAGCTCATTAATTGCCCACTAAACCACCAGCCGCCATACTTTGGTTATATGGTTACCACCCAGCATAGTAAATGGTTTCCCGGTGTACAGGAAACCATTTGGCTTGTCACTCAGTGAAGAGTCACCCATAGAGGAAAGTATGAAGGAAAGCCAGAAGAGAGTGCTTAAATTTCACCCGTTGGCAGAAGAAAGAGGAAAGAATGAAGGATGTAAAGACAGAAGAGAAAGGAATGAAAGAAGAGAGGAAAGGGCGGTCACCCGAGGGCAGCACTACATCGAGTGAGTGGATGGTGAGCACCCCCACCTAAACATTTTATTCTTTCATATTTTCTCAATATGGCCGAGTCCACATTATCTCCTTTATTCCTCATTTTTCTCTAGTCAATTCATTTTTTTTTTTTTTTTAGTATCATCTAAAATACAGTTGCATAAAACCTTGAGATAGTAATCATAAAGGATCATGGTTCATTTCTACAACAAAGAAGTATCCACGGCAGTCCATAATTACCAAGGATAATATCGTTTTCTCGTATATTCCACATTAATATTCATTCCGGCTGGGTTGTGAAGTGTTTGATATCCGTATGGGTGAGGATAATAAAAAATTTTCATTCATTCATTGCCAGACGCCATGTATCCCAAACGGGGTGGCCAAGGGCTTAGAGTTAATTGTTTTACAGGGAGGGGCACTAATTGTATTAGTATTAGTATTTTGTTTTTCTCTTGGAGGGAACTGTTACTGCGGGCTCATGGCCTTTGATTCCTTCTTCCTCGCATTAAAAAAAAAAAAAAAAAAAACACGACACGTAAGGATGCCAACAGCATGTGGTGTTTCCAGGCGGTCACCCATCCAAGTACTAACCAGACACAACGTTGCTTAACTTCGCTGATGATGCCAACAGCATGTGGTGTTTCCAGGCGGTCACCCATCCAAGTACTGACCAGACACAACGTTGCTTAACTTCGCTGATCGGACGGGAAGCTGTGTACTCAACGGGATATATATATATATATATATATATATATATATATTTTTTTTTTTTTTCAACCAATCTTATACCTGTATATTCTGGCATATTTTTCAGATCATTATTCATTATAGTTTGGTTGTGAAGTGGCTAGTAGCTGTTTCAATGAAGCTAAGAAAATAAATAAACAATCTTGTTCACAGCCCAAGATAAAGAGATTGCCCCTAAGCTCTTTAGGCGAAGAGAAAGACAAAGTACATGATGAGAGACAATGTAGGGAAGGAAAAATATGGTTGATATGGTAGAGTTTATTGCATCAGTGTATGAGCTGCAGAGGTAACGTGATAGTTCAGTGATAGGTAGGTAGATGACTGGATAGGTGGATATAGATGGATAGAGAGATAGATACAGTCGGAGTCCAACGGATAGATGCAGACAAACACAAAGACACAGACAGACAGGTGGCCAAAAGACAAACAGATCAGTTGAAACTAACAAATAAATAGGTAGATGCAGAAACATACATATTGACAATTAAATAGATATATATAGATAGGCAGTAGGTTAAAATAGAAAGGTAGATATTCTCCACCTATGCAGCATTGATCTTTAGCGTAATGTATTTAAATTCCACACAATACCGAAGATCATAATAAGGCTGCCTCCGATGAGACTAATTCATTCAAATTAGATGGTCTCGTTTCGTTTAAGTTCGCGGTGTTTCTCACTTTCCTCTCCCTCCTCGGCGTCGTCGTCGTCGTCGTCGTCCTCCTCCTCCTCCTCCTCCTCCTCCTCCTCTACACACACACACACTACACCGCTCGCTGGTGCAGTGGTAATGTTCTCGCTTGCCAACTGGTGGACGGGAGTTCGCGTCTCGCTCAGGTTGCGAAAAGTTTCACTGACGAAGTGGGTGGTTACTGTCCCTCTTGAGCAAGGGGACGGGTGTGTGCGTGTGTGAAGGTCACAGCCTTGCCCTTAGATCGGACTATATAAGCTTTCAGCTCCCTCCCGGGAGGGTAAAAGCTGACGATCACGACCATCAAGTGATCCTTACCGATCCGGTGAATTACACACACATCAGTGATACTGCTCCAAAATTCAGGTCGTTGGAGTGTTTTTCTTATTGCAAGTACAGCGGATTTTTTTTTACTAATCTCGAAAGTGTTATGCTGTCAGTTGGTCTATTTGTAAAATAATTATCTTCAAGCTCCATGAAGTTCCAGTAAAATAAAAAAAATGCAGAAGAAAACTCAGTTGTTGCCTAGTACTGTACTATGTAGGTAAACTGAGGTAAACTGGCTCATATTTCCCTTTGTATTTATTTATCTATGTATTTGTCTACCTGGCTATCTTCCTTTATATCTGCCTATCTGTCTGTCTATATTATACTTATATGTCATGTATATGTATATATACCCTTACTAGGCCTCGTAGTAACTTATATATTCATAAGGACATTGTGTTAAATTAGTCTCAGTAAGGGCGTGTATATTCTGCTGTTTGTTCCAGTACTCGCATGATATTCGCAGGCATATTTTGCTACATTTCACAAAGTGAGCACATACGTATACACACCAGTATTCCGTAAAGTCGTAGCGAGATCCAGTCATTTCATGTGCATGAAATCCAGTCGAGAATTTTTGGGGGGTGTCGGAAAAAAAATGAGAAAGGAAAGAGTAAATGATATATATAAATATATATATATATATATATATATATATATATATATATATATATATATATATATATTAATGTAATATACATAAACCCGTGCAACGGAGATTCTCACGTTGAATTTTCTTCATTGATAAAATTAAGGTGAAATGAGGGGAAAGAAAAAAAAAGAAAAATTAAAACATAGGCAACGCTACACTGTTGCAACCCTCCATCTGGCCAAGCACATACCCCCCACCTACCTGCACACCCAACCAAGCGCATAACGGCCCTTCCCCCTCCCCCCGTCCCTCTCTACAACCCAGAAACTTTACAACATAAAAATTTCGGTAGTTTGTCCATGGTAATTAAGTATTGAGTAGATCTGATGAAATTATGACTTGTGCTTTTTTCATTTGGGTGTCCATTTTTTTATGACTACATAATGGGTACAGTAATGAAACGTCATACATAATTAGATATTCATATAATCATTTATAATGCACAATTTCTGCCTCTTATGGATGATAGTTGCAAAATTTTAATAAAAAAGTGCAATACAATAATCAGTTTTGTGTATTTTTGCAATTTCATATCATCACTGTATTAAGCATTATGGCATTCTAACTACCAAGAGGCGCCAGGAGACATATTAACAAATATTCCTGGAGAGTTTGAAGCCTGTACCTGTATTAGTTTAAGAGTCCTTGCCCAGAAACGAAAAATTACTTTGTTTTTCGTTATTTAAAAAAAAACTGCTTAAGACACAACATTCTAACTTTCAAAAGACGCCAGTTCACTATAAGAAACATAACTGTGATATTTCAGATGGAGGGTAAAATGTACAGTGCATAAAACTGCTTCATAGCACTTCATGTCGAATTTTTCCCTTGGCTAAATTTCAGATGCATTTCTCAGGTGTGCCACCCCATGTGAGGCCAAGCATGCTGTCGTGTTCACAAAGAGCAATTTCGTATTTTTTGACTAAAGGGACCGCGTTTGCCTTTTCGGGTGTTTGACCGAGTTAGTCTTCACTACATACTGTTCGAGGATTTTTACCGTCTAGCCTCTCCTTCCTGTATATTCACTAAAATGTTTTTGAAACATTATTGTTCCATTTTACCAGTTGCTCCAGTTGCAGGTTAGTGACATTTTTTTTTATACTCTTGTTTCGAATCTGCATAATAAAATGTATAAATATTAAGTACTTGCATTATGATATTTTTAGGTCTCCACATTATTGTGGAGATCATTTGTATATGCTCAGTTTCTTTCGTTTTCTTTGTACGAAACACATTTCAGTTTGGTGTCATCCTTACATTTTTTCACCAGCTCACTGCAAACCTGCTTCACTTGTATCCTGAGTAAATGTCCACAGACACCTTTTTCATTTTTTATTAAGGTAAAAAGTCAGACAATACAAAAAAACTGGGGGAACGTAGTCTTCTACGTTGATAAATTTTCATTGTTAAGTGCGAAGAGGTATGTTCTTGTACGGTACCTGTGTGAAGACCATTCTGAATTCCTTTGGGAGTGTTGGAATTCTTTTATTTATGCTATTATTTTGTCTGAATAATACAGTGTAAAATATCACATGAACCTGCAGCATTACATTTTCTTTTCCACTATCATGGAGTCTAAATGATAGTGCCAAAAAATGTAATAAACTTCGGGCATGAAATTTCTTAGTGTCAGAGTCTACGTAATAAAGTATTTGAAAAAAAAAAAAAAAAACTTACAAGATGCTTAGTATTATCAGTCGCCTGGTGGTTTAGTGGTCTGATGCACCCATTGGGATGAAGGCTGTGATTGCACTGGCCTCAGTCCCCAAGAGGTGACTGGAGATTTTCCATTACGAAATGCTTCAGGGGATGGTGAGCGGTCACTTGCCCTGACATGTACCGGATTTTCTCTCCCCCTCTCTCTTCTCATAGCGTTTTCTTTCTCACTCATCCGTGTTGCTCATTCCTCTGTATTGATTCCTTATACTAGAGGAAAGAAATGAGGGTGGCCTCGTGGTGACATCCCACCTCATATTCTCGTCACTCTCCACCTTTGTCTCTTACGTGTTAACTATTTCCTATCTCTCGTTTCTTTACTTCTTCATGTGATGCTCAACACTCACGCAAGCTAAGCCTGTATTAGAATACAGACTTAAGTAAGTAAAGCCCATTTTTTATACGGGTGTGCTAGTGTGACAAATGCAGCACCACCCACTTTCAGTTTCCATCTCCCTGCAAGACAGCGAATTCGTTTGGGAACTGAATGCAGAACGAACCGGACAAAGCATTGTCCTCCTTCTCTCCTTTGATAGATTTTCATACATTGCCGCCAGATGTCAAGTGCAACTGCCAAACCTCTGCTATAGTCGCGGCGCACGACTTTGAGGTTGTCATTATCGTACACTGGCAACCTATCATTCAAAAGTGCGTCTGATTTCGTATCATATTGTACACGAATCATATTATTATGAACGAATATATTATACAAGAATATTATTATACAAGAACATATTATTCACGAATCACATACGTCTCATATACAAAAAATCAGATGCACTTTTCAATGGTAGGTTGCCAGGGCATGATAATAACAACCTCAGAGTCGCGCACTGCCACTATGATATACAACACAGGACTAAATTCTTTTCTAGATGATTGCGATATGACTTCCTGAGGATTGCAAGGCATTAATGCTGTCTAGCTGTAACAGCACCCACGCGAGCACACCCATATATATTATAGGCTTTCCATACTTCAAAGCCCATGTCACTCTCACCCGCATTCCTCCCATACCCCCTTTTCTCTTTCCCCTTCTCTCATCCCAGACCCCCCATTGCTCCTTTCATTTCCATCTCTTCCTTCCTCTTCCCTCTGTCCCTCCTCTATCCTCCATCTCTCTATTGCTCCTCCCTTTCACCTTTGCCCTCCCTATTCCCTCCCCCTCCATCTTCCCTGCCCCTCCTCCTCATCCTCCCCTTCCTCCTCCGTCTCTCCTTAACCCACCCCGTCCTGTCGACGTATGGGTACGTTGCAACATTTTGCATTTGCCAGTCCCGGCGATGTACTGGTACGTCGTGCAATTGCAAGGTCCCTAATTTGCACAATTTTCAATTTTCGCACGTGATTTTTCGTATGTATACACGGGACACCTTCCTCTATTCCTCTTCAAGATGCCAAGCAGGGACAATGCCTTACACCACATAACCTCCCCCCTCCCCCCCCTCACATCATTGTCTCGGCAATTCACCTGTTACCAGTGACCTGGCCAGTAAAGACATTCAGGGCCAGAGTGATTCCCCAATCGGTGAAAATGTGTAGGACAAAGTTTACATAGCATTAGAGGAAGAAACAGTCAGAAATAATGATCAGGTAGTGTGGCAAAAGAAGGTCAGGTATGGTGATGAGTTAGTGAGTGAAACAATGCTTATAATGCCTATATTACTGTTTGAAAACCAATATACTCTCATACTACATATAAATTCGTACCAAGTAAACAAATAAATACTGTTTATGAGTGGTGTGAAATAGTTACCCTCCCATAGAACTCGTTTTCTTTGGTGCCAGCCTGTTAGAAAACCCAGTCAGGTAAGGAGGTACTCGTACCTGGATTGAGTATTTTAAACCTCAGGTGAGCGATTTCTCTATGAATTTTCGATGTTTCTCACCAAAAGTGGAGGCTTTAGCCAAAAAAAAAAAATCGAAAATACCTCGGGATTGGGGGGTGTCAGAGGTGCGAAATAGCTCGGAACGTGACGGGTTAAATGCAGTTGGCTCTGCTCGTCTTGGTCGTTTATTGGATGATGTTCCCCATAAAAGATTACTTCAGAAACTGAATGTGCATGGGTTCAGAGGGAATGTGCTCGGGTGGATTGATAATTGGCTTACAGAACATAAACAGGGGATCGTAATAAACGATAAAGAATCGGACTGGAAAGATGTTACTAGTGGTGTGCCACAGGGCTCAACACTGAGTCCAATTCTGTTTTTAATATACATAACTGATATAGATGAGGGTATAATTTGCAGAATAACCAACTTTGCTGATGATACTAAAATTGGTAACAGACACATCTTTACAGAGGCAGGCAATACAGAGTGACCTCAGTCGACTGTTTAATTGGGCACAAGCCTGGCAGATGGATTTTAATATTAGCAAATTCAAAGTGCTAAACATTGGAAATAGAAATGAAAAAGCCAGTTACACCATGAATAACATTCAACTAGATAATGTCAGCCATGAAAAAGACATGGATTACAAGGGCTCATGGGCCCTATGGTCCCTCTCTCACTTGCTCCTGCAGAGGGCTTTCGCGCTGCGTGCTCGATTTCTCGTGCTTTGCACTCGTTTCCTTGTGCTTCATACACGGTTTGTGATCATTTCAGGTAATCCGAGTCACATTAATGTGCTGTTCTAGTCTAACATTGTCACTATCGGCCAGCAAGGCAACATCGAAGGGCCCATGATGGCCCGTTTATGTGCTGTTCTAGTCTAAAGTTGTCACTTGGATTTTTTGCAGCTAAACAATTGATCGTGTTATTTGCAGCTTCGGGAATGGAACCCAAGTTGTCCGCATTCAAGTCCGAGATATTAACCACTTGGGGACGGCAACCGATCAGCGGCCGGGAGCAGTGATTTTTGGTCAAAATTTGATCACTCATTAAATATAGTAAAAGTTTTTCAATCGTGATGGGACCAAGTTTTTTCACATCAGCGATTTTTTTGCAATTTTTGTGCCGATTTTGGTGCGATTTGAATGTGTAGTTTCGGCTACTGCTATAGTATATTAGATTATAACAAATGATCTCAAACCAAGCAGGAGGCTGTTAAGAAAGCCAACAGATTAATCGGATTCATTGGTAGAGCGTTCAAATATAATCCCAATAATATCATCCTCACCTTATTTAGAGTATTGTGTCCAGTTCTGGTCACCTTATTACAAAAAAGATTTAGAGAAACTTGAAAGGATACAACTTTGGGCAATCAAAATGATACCTAGTTTGAGAATCAAACCATATGAAAAGTGTATAGAAACCCTGAATCTCTTCACCCTAACTAAACGCAGATTACGAGGAGATTTAATTCAAGTATTTAAATTATTCAAAGGGCACAATAACATGACTGTTGATAAATCCTTCACAACTGATCACACGAATTATACTAGACGCAATGGGCACAAAATAATTGGCAAACAATTCCAGTCACATGAAGCTAAGCATTTCTTTTTTAACAGAGTTGTAAATATATGGAAGAAATTGCCCTTCAATGTAGTAAATTGTGATACAGTACTAACCTTTAAAGGTCGCTTGGATAAGTATCTATTTTTCTAACCCCCAGCATAATATCTTTACTCCAGAATAAAACACTCGTGTACCTATAAACTTTTTTTTTTTTCTCAGAGCCCGGATCAATTAATTAAATGCAAATAAGGTATAAGCACATGCTGTGATATGCACATATAGCCCTGAGTTAACGGTCACAACTCTTACTGTCGACCTGTGATGGGCTGTGGATCACTGAGGGTCAGGGGCGCAGCCAGAAATACAATTGGGGGGGGGGGGGCACAATGACTAACTTTGAGAAATATAAAAGCACAATGCACTTCACCATTTGGGTTGATGAATGGCAAAATCACCCATCTACTTGTTGACATCCAAAACAACCATAAATTGAGCAAACTATAAAATATAGAAGTATATAATGCCCGAAAAGAAGGTATTTCCTTGAGAAAATCACAAATGAAATTGTTGTTGTCCCAACTCACCACGGGTAAAAAATAAAAATGGTGGGCGAGTCGGGACAATTGTTTTTAATTCTTCAGCACTGCTCTGCTGTAAAAATGCATTTTCTGGAGTAGTCACAAAAAACTAGGACAATTGAAGATTTCACCGACCACAAATTAGTCCTTTAGCTCTAAAACTAACTGTGGGAGAGGAAAATTGGCAAAATATGTGTATTTTCAAAAATGAAATTCTGCAAAGGTCAAAATGCTACCCTTTCATATTTGTACGTTTTTCATGCATTATTCGTGGTTCTATAGAAAACTAGTATAACAACATTTGTAAGGTTGGGGCAGGGCTATTGAATGGGCACCATAAAATGGAACTGACTTGGCATTTGGCATTGCAGTGCCCACTGTTCCAACTGACCCCATGTCCTGCACTGTCTCAACTCACCACACTCAACGCTGATGTTTATGAAAATCCATCATCTGTTAAATATTTCACTTAGTTCAGTGATGATTAGTTTACTTCAGTGATGGTTGACACATAGGGCACAGGTAACTAAAGCCTAAAATACATCACAAGGAAAATCTTAAGCAATCGTTGGTTTCCAGTTTATGCGTCCATCTACACTTATGTAGAGCTCATGGCATGACATTATAATTTGTTATTATTACTGGCAGTAATAATATCATCTACTTGTAATGCATTTGCTAAACATAAACTGACCTTTTAGAACTTGCATTCATGAAGTCCAATACACATGATTGCTGATGCTGCTTCCATTTCATAATAAAGTGATCCAGGGAAACCCACAGAATTCGTCTTTTTAATTCTTGTAACAGTACAGCGTGTAAGTAGCGTAATTAGCAAGTTGTATGGACTGGTCACTGGTGCAACACGATCTAATATTTGACTGATGACTGATTGTACAGACGGGTGATGAGCAAGTGACACTCAGCTGATGGCTGGTAAACGTTGCCACGATTGTTTATTTTTCTCTGCCAGTTCTGCCACATGTAGGCCTACATGCCCACAGGTACTCCCAACTGGTTAATTACATAAAGCTATTAGTAGCAGAGTTTCCCATTTTGAAGATAATATATCATAAGGTACCTGGAAAAAATTGAAAATATTGCAGAGCGGCACACGTTTCTTGTTTCCTTTCCTGCCTCCTCTCTTCACCCGTCTGGGCAGCAGTGGCTCCCCGTGCATAAATTTGAATATCTGCCTCGCACCTAAAGTAAAGTAAGTCTTTAAAAGTTTATGTGTATACAAGACTTTTTACTCAGAATTCCACATTTTTTCAGTTCTCCAGTTATGTGACATAACGAGTATTACACCCTGGATTAAACAGATATTTGACATTGAAGATTCGCACTCAATTCTAGAACACACTTAGAAATTTCGGGGGGGGGGGGAGGGCTGGCCCCCGTGGCCCCCCCCTGGCTGTACCACTGCTGAGGGTCCCTGTTAGTGAAGTGACCACCATCGAGATTTTTTTTTAATGTACCAAGGGTCACTGTTTCAGGAGGAAATGCATGTACTTGTCCCGCATGGGAAAGTTCCTTCTCTCTGTGGAGTGAACGGAGCTGGGGCCTGACTGACTGCTGCCTACCTTTAAAGCACCAGGCAAGGCTGCCGCACAACCCCTGAACATCCAAATTGTGCACTGTGCAATTTCCACGCTGTGTCTACAGACGCCTCATTAACTCAACGTACCCATACACGTCGTGCCTTAATTATTTGTTATTTGATTATCCTTTATAATTTACTACTTTCTCTTTCAGGTTATTCAAACTGGTAGCTTACAGATAAAGTATTGTAGAATGTATCTTATGCTTTCAGTCTTTCCTATAAAATTTCTATGTCAGTTTTTTCATGCTGCATTGTGGTTTTTCTCTCTTTCTTGCTAGTTTTAAGTGGAGGGTTTGGAGGCGAGCGGAGCCTTCTTGCTTTACTATCCTTATCCTTCAGCATGTTGAATTAGATCTTGTAGCCATAGTCTACTCTGTAACAGGCAGCCTCGAAAGGACCATAAAGTCTGTTGCTGTTTGCCTTCCTTTGTACTCTCTCTCTCTCTCTCTCTCTCTCTCTCTCCCCGTCTTCCTCTACCCCTTCGCTCCACCGATGTGGCCTGAGTATATCTGATAGAAATCCCAGTTTACGATGGCCAGTCTAGGGGACGAGAGGGAAAGAAATGGGATGGTACGGAATGAGACTGAACGAGATAGGATGGGCTGGCAGGGAAAGAGGGTGTGGGATGGGATGGGATGGGATGGGATGGAGGGATGTACAAAGTCCAAAGGAAAATAAACAACAGCAGACATAATGATCCTTTATTGTGTGTTTGTGACAGAGTACAGTGACTACGGTATGACATCTACTTCTGTAGGATGAAGGCAAGGATAGTAGGGGATGAGATGATGTAGGAGTTGGGATGGGATGGGAGGGAGGGGGATGAAGTACAGTGGGAGGAGATGGGAGAGAAGGGAATGAAGTGCAATGATACACTGGGCGATGTATAGAAGGGATGGGAGGCAGATTTGAAGGGAATGGGAAGGGATCGAAGTGCCAGAAGGAAATGGAGAGAGGACAAAAAAAAAAAAAAAAAAACGAAAGGGACGAGGAAGAAAAAAGTAAGAATTAAAGGATTTCCATCTATTTTCCTGACGTTAACAGCCAGAATAGAATGTACTGTATGTTTCCTTTATGAATTGCAGTCGTGGGCCATAGGAGGCTCCCGAACATCCCTTCCTCGCCAGTTTATTAATTTTGATTGTTAGGTGCGTTCAGTTGTCATACTTTTTTTTTTTTTTTATGAAGTCAGCCTTAGTATTAACCCTTTCAGTGTGAGGGCGTAATTGTTTTTTATAGTCTTGCTGTTTCCAAACAATTTTACTTAGGTTAGAAGACGCTTTGAGATGCAGGAGTTAACGATAAACTCATCAACTAGTTCAGCACGGGGGGGAGGGGGATCTCCTTAACTGTATAGTATAATCTAATAACAGCGAGAAAAAATATAAGGACTTTCGGACTTGAGGGATTAAAAAGATGAATTACGAGCAGACTCTTCAGTAATGAATGTTATTTAGGCTTGTTACGTCGTGTACTAACCTGCAATTGTCCGGAATAATTGAACTGCCTTGATATTGTCATGTATTGTAGTTATTATTGCTTTGCATTCTATTATGGCAAATTTTGTCGTTATTAGTCTTAACATTGATTGGCATCCGCTGAATGAGCTTACAGAACATGGCGGTCATTGGTGAGTGTCATCGAACCCCCCATTAGTTTGAATTATGGACGCAAATTTAGTTCATAGGTGGCTCGCCAGCTGGTGTGACGTACTCAGGCGTTGCGTGACTCCGCCCCATTTAATCATACTGGTTCATTTGGAAAGTATTGGTTGTGTATGGTTGTGGACATAATATCACTCCACGTTAAGGCGAGCAATTGTGAAACTCCTGCATAATATTCAGGAAAGTTACTTAGACCTCGAAGATAACATTACTGGGTTTCGAATGTCATTGTTGGACTGTCTAGTTATTTATCGTAATGAGGTGCATCAAGATTTATGACAGCAATTGCACAGTCAAAGAAACAATGTTATGTGTCTCAACATCCTGAAGATATTATACAACTGGTGAAATACAAAGAAAGTCTTATCTTAACCAGTACGGGTCTTGGATACTTCGACTTTCCTTCAGCTGTGTATTCGCCGAACCCTGCAAAGATAAACACTTCTCTGAGTGTATTCTAGCGCGTTTTTTCTGACCTGACAAGGATCACTAACCCCTCTCATCGCAGTTCATGGTCAGGTGTAGTGTAAGGGATCGATTTGACTGTTAACCACAGAGACTTATTCCTTCATCATCAGATTTATTGGAGCACCACAGTTCCGTAGGTGAAAACAGGCTGACTATATTATAACATTACCACCCAGTCTTCCCCCCCGATGTTGTTGTATGGTGATCTGAGGTCGTATTCTGAGTGGCTTTGTAGGTTCGTAGTACCTTTTCCTGAGCTATTTATTGTACGTATTGCACCATTATATTGCTATACCCACCCGCACGCACACTGTGTATCTTTATAGGTCGATCTCTGTCTATTTGTCTCTGTTTTCATTAATCTACCTGTAATTTCCGTCTACCTGTTGGTCTGTCAATCTATCTACTTGTCTGCTTACATCTATCGATCTATGTATGCATGTATATGTGAATCATTTTGTTCGCCTATCTATATCTATCAACATTTGCTGCATATCTATCGGTCTATCTCTCTATACCAGTCTTTCTGCCTCCGTCTATTTATCCAGTCTATCTATCCATCTATCTGTTTATCGATCTTGACACGAACCGCTGCACGCATCACCTGAATTTCTCGACTAACAAGGAATTATACGGACTAAAATATTACACGTATATGAAGGAATATACCGGAGTGGAATGATGTATCGAAATGGCATATGGAATGGTTAATATGCCTAAACAGGAGAGAGAGAGAGAGAGAGAGAGGGGGGGGGGAGACATACGGGAACAGGCTTGAACAGTCCTATACGTGTGCGTCACATCGTCAGACAATTGGACCGTACGCAGCTAAGTGACAGGAATTAAACGGTAATTGGACTGAACTGGAGGGGGCGAGAGGGAGCCAGGTGGTTTAATTACACCAATCAAGAGAGTCCATCGAGAATATCACCTGGGTCGAAGAGCAATTACCGGCGGCAAGTACAATCGGGGACATAATTTCGTCTAATATGCTACCTCTTGTGCATATTTAATTCGATCTCTGGAGTACGTCTGATTAACCTCTTCAACTTTTAGTATTCGTCCTCTGAAGTTCACCTGATAATTCACCTGTTCTGCTTTTCATTTTCCTCTGATGGCTTACCTGATATTTCACCTTCTTTCTTTCATCCGCTGAAGTTCACCTTATATTTAATCTCTTCTGTATTTTACTTTCCTGAAGTTCAACGAATATTTAATCTCTTCTACTTTTCAGTTTCCACTGCTCAAGTCCATCTGATTTTTAATCTCTTGTAACTTTCGTCCTTTATATTTTACGTAATATTTCATTTTTAACTTTTGTACTATGAAGTTCACTTTGCTACGTTACTCTGCTGAATTTCACTTAATATTTCACCTCTTCTGCCTCTCACTTTCCGCTGCTGACTAATACTCCTACGATGAGAACGGCTTGGTATGTTTTTATGCCCATATTTGATTCTCAGTAATATGATGTGCGTGGGAGAGAAGTGTTGGATAATAAGTGTGGTGTGAGGGAAGTGACGGATATTAAATGTGGTGGGAGGGAAGTGACAGATATTTAGTTTGGTGGAAGGGAAGTGACGGATATTAATTGTGGTGGGAAGGAAGTGACGGATATTAAGTGTGGTGGGAGAGAAGTGACAGATATTAATTGTGGTGGGAGGGAAGTGGCGGATATTCATTGTGGTGGGAGGGAAGTGACGGATATTAAGTGTGATGGGAGGGAATGACGGATACTAAGTGTGGTGGGAAGGAAGTGACGGATATTAAGTGTGGTGGGAAGGAAGTGACGGATATTAAGTGTGAAGTAGACGAAGTGACGTGGAACAGTAGGTGAACTTTTGTACCTTCCTTTAATCCCCTGAGTCCGATGACGTCTGTTTAGTGTATACCCTTTTCACCTTATCTTTGAATTCACGCAGCTCAGTGCCAGAAAATGACTAGGATACGACTCTACGCCCATTCCTCAGCACTTCTTCGTGACCAGCAGCATATTCACGTTTTCATCTACTATGACAACTCAGCATTCAAAGTGGAGAGGTGGAAATTTTTGTTCAGGTTAGAGTAAAAGGGTTATAGAAATTTCTACTTACGTCTAGACAACTTTATTCGTTTTTGGAGAGTCCACACGAAGTCCAGAGGATTAGATAGATAAAGCCTGCATTAACCTCTTCAGTGCGAGAGGCGTTTACTAAATTCAAGAAAATCGTCTGGAAGCAACTAGAATGTAAATAAAAATCACAGGTGTATCAATGGGTTAAAAGACGTAATGTCGTTGATTTTAGAGATTTTTTACAGCTTTTCCGATTTATTGTTTCTATTGGTGCCTTGATTTCATTCTCGATGATGATGATGATGATGATGATGAAGGGGAGAAAGAGCATCGTGATGATGATGATGATGATGATGATGAAGGGGAGAAGGAGAATGGTGATGATGATGATGAGTCTTGCCAATATGCTTCCTCACCCGCATCTCGTAGGTCTCTCCTGGACTCTAAATCGAGGTCCAGGCTTCATTGGAGAGAGAGGGAGAGAGAGAGAGAGAGAGAGAGAGAGAGAGAGAGAGAGGAGAGAGAGAGTCAATTATTCATGAAACTTTATCAAAACTAGATGTCAAGAAGAGTCACTGATTTAGCGCTGAAATATGGTAACTCAAGGATCATTTTTTCTCTTACCCTGTAGGCCACGTGGATTATTCATCGTGTATACTGGACTTATTATGCATTCCACTCATTGACTGGTTATGCTGAGGCCATTTTCCATTCGTCCAGTATAAACTAAGCATTAGGGTGCTCAGCACTTATAGGGGAGAAAAAAAAAATGGATATTTAGGTGGGCAAAACAAGCAATCGATTCCATATTACAAACAAATCATTCAAGCAAAAATGTTTGCATTTTATCAGTGCAAACTCGTGCCTCGCTACCCCTGCCTTTTGTATATCTAACTGATCCGAGTAGGGTACGTGAAGGGTATGGTGAAGAAAGGTAAAAATAAACAATGTGGTTCAAAAAGAGACAATATTTCTGAGATATACAACAAGCATAATCAATTTATAACATGTGGGTGTTTTTGATCGAGTCGTAGAGGGGTCTGTGGTGTTGCACAGCATGGAAGATCAGCTGTGGTTCTTCTTCATTCTTCGTCAGACCACTGTTGTAGTCCATTGCCAGTTTGACTGACCGCTCAGCAGCATCACTGACCACTTTGAGGTGGGCCTTGACATCAGGCATGGGGCAGAGGTCATTGATGCTTGTTGGAGTATCCAGCTTCAAACACTGGAAGAGGTTTTTCGATTTCCGGGTGACAAACTTAGAGATTCTCAGATCTGATGCCTTATCAATCGTCTTCATGTTCAAGCGGCGCAGACCCCTCTTCCTCGGCAGTGCTGTGGTCATATTTTTCATCATTTCCTGCTTTTCCTAAGCAGAGACTTTGTCAGAATACATGGCTAGTGGAGCCAGGTCCTTAGTGAGGTTCCAGAGATGGCCTTTGACTTTGTACAATGCCTTCTTTGCTACAACGAGATCCACCTTTTTGAATTCTTCAATCTTCTTCAGGAGACTGAGGTCATTGATTGGAGCGTCGACAGCATTTGGGGCTTCAAACCAGTGCATCACATAGATGATGACGAAGAAGACACAGATGCATTTGATGGCCTCCTTTTGATGCCATGTGAAGGGGAAGGAGGCTGCATCCTTCAGCTGATTTCTGAAAAGGAAGATCTTGAGGCAATAAAGGCCTTTGGCCATCCAGCGTGCTCTGTGATAGGCACCTGGATGGTGAAAGGTCATCCGTGCTGGCTTCTTGCCGAGGAAAGCCAAAGACAGCTGGAGGAGCTCGAGGTCGTCGTCACGGTGTTGTGCACGATCCATGTGGCTGAGTCTTCGGCTCTGTTGGCAATCCACGACTGAGACTTTTCATCTAAATCATCATCGTAGGGATCGAAGGAATCTGTGTAAACTCTGTTCCAGAACTCTTTGAATCGACCAAAGAGAGGATTATCAGGACCAGAAGAAGAGAAAAAGAAGTCAAAGATCCCTGCCACTATGAGTTCACACATGTGATGCCTGCATGGCAAGAACAATAGCGGGACTTGGAGACCTCTTTCCGTGACAAAGAAAGCTCCGCTGTGAACCTCGGTGTTAGACGCTGTAGTATCAAAACAGAGCCCTGCAATCCAGGGCTTCACTTCAGGCCATTCATCTAGAATCCTTAGCACTGCCGCTCCCATTGCTTCGCCCGTTCCAGTAGGGATCTTAGGGAGCGCCAGGATCTTCTCCGTACCAATCCCTGTAACAACAATCGACAGGCGATCACTGCGGCCGCTACCATTGATGCTGGGCAAGAGCTTTCCATCAAAATGCAGAATCAAGGGTGTTTGTGGTTGAAATTATTTTTTTTATCTTTTCAGCGATCTCACTTCCTGATTCCTTCCGAACAGAGTGGAGAGATCCAACAGACAATGTGAGTTCCCCCACGTCAAGCCTTGCTGCGATCAAAGCGGGAGTTACCACTTGCATTGTAACTCGCGTTGAAATGAGGCATGGGTTTGAGAAGGCCAAAGAAAAATTGCAAAGTATGGTGTAGTTCCCCCCAATAGTGGAACTGAGTAAACATTTTGCCCTTCAAGCTCCTGAAGGTTCGATTTTTCTGAACACACTACTAAGCATATTATTCACTATACCTTTATAAACTGGGTCGAATATGCACTTTACTTGTACAAATTCACTCGATTATTCGCTGTGCATAAATACTCTGAGCAAGTTAGTCACTTTCTGCATATGCTGAAACGATTATTTACTGATTATTTAAACTGGCTGGATATTCACCCCCGTACTGACCAAACACTTACAGCCTGAGTAAGGTAAGTCAGTTATTCACTTTCTGTGTTAACTGGGACGATCATTCACTGCATGTAAACACTTTGCTGATTATTCATTGCTTGGAAAAGCAGGGCCAGTCATTCACTTTGTATGTAATATGATCATTCACTGTCAGGTAATCCGTATATAATGAGTATTATTAATTTAGTTTAAGCCGTACCGATTATTATTTCACTATGGGTTGCGCGATGATGCACCGTCTCTGTATGGACTGGATATACAGTATATACTACATACTCGATATATATACTATACACGTTGGAGATTATTTGTATTTTCTGTCGGGGCAGTTTTTCATCTTTCGTGAAATAACTCAGCATAAAACGAATGTGTAATATTAACTTCTCCAGCATATTCACCAAGCCTATTAGTCACGTCATCCCTCACGGTGCCAAATGACTAATGATAATTCCCAGCTTAAAAACTGAGTCATGATAATTCTCAGCTCCAAAAATTATCACCAGACTTGGAAACGAAAATTCAGGGGAGGCTTAACTAGACCGGCAAAACTCCTGCTATTGTCGGGCCAGAGAGGGAGAGAGTTATTCAGTGGCTCTGAATAGCGTTTTTTTTTTTTTTTTTTACATCATAATGAGGCAGAACTGGAATGGCAGGGAATAGTTGGACGGATGGCATTTTCGAAGTTTGATTATCCCGCTGTTCGCTGCAGTTGGTGATATTTGGTGGAAGATTAATAATGGAGGCTGTCGACAAATTAGTTGGAGAGAGAGAGAGAGAGAGAGAGAGAGAGAGAGAGAGAGAGAAGAATTGCCTTTGTTGATGAGGATTGAGAGAAGGATGGTTGAAAGTTGTCGACAAAGTGGGGTATGACAGCAAATTTAACTCTGCAGTCCACATAATGGTTTTAATATTATTTTGCCGACGCACGGTGAAGATCATGGTAGTTGGTATACTCTTTCACTTTCATTTGGCATTCAACTGACATCCCTCAATTTTAAATACAGAGCTGTAGCCAAGTGATGAACACAAGAGTACAACACTAGTAACGAAGAGGAGCAAAGTAAAAGATGTAGAGCCATGATATTGTCTTATTCTGCTATCGAGTTGCATGAAATAAGCCGTAAAAGAATGACAGGCTGCGCCAGGTGAAAGAACTGTAATGTTTAAGGCTGACGAAACGATGGGAATAAAGGTTGCATTCTAAATGGCATTTAAGATTTCGCAACGCTTCTTCCTTAGCGATTTATTTTACATGTTACTCTTTAACATTCTCTCTGATTGTCTGCCATTAACATCATTCTGATATTGACATGGTTTGCATCAGTAACATGCAAGAGGAGACTAATAAGATAACTGTGCTTAATAAATCGCTAATGGATGAGGTGTTAAGATAGCTCGAAAGCCACTAAAAATACTTGCAAACGAAAATAGGGGCACGGAATTTGAGACACGAAATATAACAAAAAAATAAAATAAATAAATAAAAGGAGTGATGTTAATTTGAGAGTATATATATTACTGAAACAATACACTTATGGTAAATTTGGTGGTATAGGGTTGAAGGCTGGAGATATAGCGTTACAAAACAAAAATCAGGGCACCAAAGTGTTACTCTTGTTTTAGTCTTGGGCTCGTTGACGTGAACCCGGTGGATTGCTGGCTGATGCTGACCTTATCTTGCAGTACACCAACCTCTTTTGAGGATAGAAGGAGAGTTGAGGGATAGTACACCTAGGCAGCGATCCGGTTATATCAGTGCTGCTTCCCCAAGGCGTCTTTCATCCTCACCAGCCTTTAAAAGTAGCCAGATAAAGAAAACGAATGAGTTTATACTAATTAGGTTAAGTGTGAAGCACGAGGAGGAAGAGAACAGTGTGCGCTAAGGTGATGAGAGAATTATTACTGAGAAACACGAAGTTGTAGTAATTAAGAAAGAGGAGGAGGAGGAGGAGAATATTGTGTACCAGCATGGAAAGAACATAATTGACTGCGAAGAAAAGGGGTATGAAAAGAATTAATATACAATAAGTAACAGACGTAGAAGGGGGAGGAGTAGGAGGCAGAAGAGAAGGAACTAAAAGGTTAAGGTAAAACTAGAGGGAAAGGAGGAATGGGAAAAAGAGGAGGAAGGGGAAGAGGGATGAGAAAAAGGAAACAGTAGAGGAGGTGAAATAGTAGGCAGAAGAAGGCGTGTACATTGAGAAGGTGGTGACAGGAAGATGGACTAACAAGAGGATATGAGCGAAAGTGAGTTAAGAAAAGAGAGAGAGAGAGAGAGAGAGAGAGAGAGAGAGAGAGAGAGAGAGAGAGAGAGAGAGACAGACAGACAGACAGACAGAGAGAATTTTTTTGTAAGAAACCTTAAGCCCCGAAAAGAAAAAAAAAATTCATTCTTACGGTAATGAGGAGAGATTTTAGTGGTGGCTGTGATATAAACTCCTTCAGTGCGAGGATGCCATTAAGATTTCATTCTTCCTGTCTTCAGACCAATTAATTCAGGTCAGGAAATACTATTGAAACTGGTGTATATATATATATATATATATATATATATATATATATATGAAACCTCAGTGGTAAAGTGTGCGTTTTCGCACACTGGAGAGCGAGGGTTCGCGCCCCGTCAGGGTAAGAAACTTTGGGAACGTTCTCCTGGGCACGTACTGCTTTGCGGACATCAGGGATGCTGTGGTTGAACCAGTGTCGCATACTATGAAGTATGCTTGCACCCAGTCGGCTTGCGCGTGCCAATTACACTTGGTTCATAGACACACTCACATCCAAAGCCACTCCAACACTACAATTACACTTACAAGCACTTCACACCCTACATACAGTCTCTTCCTTGACAGCCTAAGCCACTTGGTAGAGATACATTGGCTGTATCGTCCCCACTTCGGTTGGGATAGGCCGGTACTGGAGTGGATACTCAAACGGCTGATGATATATATATATATATATATATATATATATATATATATATATATATATATATATATATATATATATATATATATATATACATATATATATTGTTACATAGCCTATGATTTCATCATCCTTTGTGTACTTCTAACGTACAGTATGCTGCATGTTTGATCACGAGCGTGTTCTACCTCACTCCCCCCTTCTACCCTTTTAGTAAAGTAAGTCGTTCTTTCTGTTGTTCAGAGCAGGATTGTCAACTCTTTGTCCCCATGGCTTCATTTGCGCGTCCTTCTTACAAGTTGTATC
>NC_137016.1:34334601-34355634 GCF_032717465.1 Coenobita brevimanus | reverse complement strand
TAGGACATCCTTTACACTATCTAGCTCATCATGGTGTCACTAAAGATAGCTTAACAACACCAATTAGAGTAGTGTTTGATTGTTCAGCTAGAGAGCATGAGAGGCCATATAGTCTGAATGACTGCTTACACACAGGCCCATCTTTGGTTAATGAACTCACACAGATATTGTTGCGCTTTCGGTGTCATCGTTTTGCCTGGGTGAGTGACACTGAGAAGGCATTTCTTATGGTGGGGTTATCTGAAACGGATAGGGATGCCACTAGATTTTTCTGGTCTGTTGAACCTTAAATCTAAGTAGCCCTTACATGATATATAGGTTCAGGGCAGTGTTGTTTGGAGCCACTTGTTCCCAATTCCTCTTGAATGCCCCCCATACAAAAACATTTATCAGTGGTTCAGGAGGATAAAGCCTTGACTGTTAAATTAAGGAAAGGGTTGTATATTGACAATTTGCAAGGAACCAAGGAAGATGAGGATGCTTTACAGCAGTTGTGCTGGGATGCCCTGAGAGTATATTCAAGTGCCAATTTGTCCTTAAGAGAGTGGGTAACAAACAGTGTGAAATTGCGCAAGTTACTCCACCTAAAGGGTTTGGCTTCTGAAGTTCAGAACAAGGTAAAAGTACTTGGCATTCATTGGCTAACTGATATGGATATGTTACAGCTGAAGGGACACGAAGGTAGACCCACAGTATTGACGAAGCGTGAGGTGTTGAGCATAACTGCAGGTGTGTTTGACCCTCTGGGGGTATTATTGCCGGGGACCATCCGTGCAAGAAAATTTGTGCAATATCTATGGCGCATTGAATGTGAGTGGGATGTTCCCATACCGGAAGATAAGGAGGCTGAATGGCAGGGGATATATGAGGATATGATGAACAGTACCAGTATTGTATTTCCCCGCCAAGTCACTGATAGTAAAAAGGTCATGCTGCATCTATTTAGTGACGCAAGCACCACTGCTTACGGTGGAGTAGCCTACTTAGTTAGTAAGGGAAGTAGTAAATTAGCTATAAAGGCCAAAGTAGCACCCATTAAACCCCTCACTATACCAAAATTAGAACTGACTGCTGTCATGCTAGAAGCTTGTCTCGCCAAGTATACTTATGAGGCCTATGCGGACGAGTTAAGCATAGAGAACATATACCTCTGGACGGATAACCAGATAACCTTATACTGGTTGTCTAGTAAGAAACTGTTGCCTGTTTATGTTCAGAACAGAATTGACGAAACAAAGGGATTAGTCCCTGATGCTGAATTTCGTTGTGTCTACAAAGGACAACGCCAGTGATATGGTTTCCAGAGAGAAGTCACATGCATCCTTAATAAGTTCTTTGTGGTGGGGAGGGCCCACATTGCTACCTCACCAAAAAATGTGACCGGAAAATGGTCCATTTGAGGAAGTTGGGGACGTCACCACGGGTTGTCTCCTCGAAGAGACCCTGTCATTGCCAGTATCGGTAACCCTTCCTGCCATATTGAATTTGGACCGATATGGTTCTTATGTGAAGACAAGGCATGTGATGGCATGGGTATTGAGATTTATCAAGACACTGAAAGTTAGGAGACAAAGAACACATGAGGCAATGCCGGCTTATTTGACAGTGCCGGAAATAAGGACAGTAGAATCAGTAATGATGAAGTTACCTCAAATGGAAGAGTACCCTGAGGATTACCATTATTTATCCACTGGAAAGGGCACACCAAGTAATGCTGTGAAGCAGTTAGGCCTCTATATGGAAGGTGGGCTGTTGCGTTGTAAGGGTAGGTTACAGTTGTCGGACTAAAAGGAGGCGGCTAAGTACCATATCCTAATACCTAGTAAACATAGGTTAGCGACTTTCCTTTCTGAATACTGCCACGAGGTGTGTAGCCATAGTGGAGTAAGTTATGTTGTAAGTTACATAAGACAAAGATTTTGGATTCCTAGGATCAGACAAGTTGTAAAGAAGGTTTTAAGGAAATGTATAACTTGTAAAAGGTTACAAGGTGCCCCATATAGTCCTGTACAGGCTCCGCCATTACCCTACTTTAGGGTTCAGGAAGTGAACCCATTTCAAGTAACAGGAGTAGACTACACAGGTTCTCCACCTATTAAATGAAAGGGTCCCATAGGAAAATTATATGTAGTCCTGTTTACCTGCGCAGTTACTAGGGCTATACACACTGAGACGGTGTCAAACCTCTCCTGTGAGTCCTTCATTCATGCCTTCCGTCAGTTCTGTAGCAGGAGAGGCTTCCCTGAACTCATAATTAGCGATAATGCCACTACATTTATAAGTGGAGCCAGTGTGTTGAGGGAGTTGAAAAATGATCCAAGGTTACAGAATGAATTGGTAGAGGTAAATTGTGAGTGGCGGTTCATACCGGCCAGGGCGCCATGGTTCAGTGCCATCTGTGAAAGAGTGATAGGTATCCTAAAGGCTGGCCTGAGAAAGGTATTGGGTCGAGCTCTAGTAACCCGTGAAGAACTGGATACTGTATTATTGGAACTTGAGGCCACAGTCAATGACCGTCCACTTTGATATACATACGGTGACCTTGAGGAGCCACTCCCTATCACTCCTTCACAACTTATTAATGGGAGGCGTCTTAGTTCCCGAAACAGGAAGTCAGGGATGATGATCTCACTGACATCACCTGGCGGACTAATACTGGAATACACAGACGTCTCCTATACATGACAGAGATTTCACGAGATCTATGGAGGAGATGGACCACTGACTACCTAATATCTCTCAGGGAGCAACACCGTCAAATGATATACAAGAAAGAGAAGGCAGCGCCTCAAGTTGGGAATGTCGTGCTGATACACGACGACGGGCCTTGACTACTATGGCGACTAGGTCGGGTCATCAAATTGTTACATGGTCCTGATCAAGAATGTAGGGTAGTACAGCTAAGGACAAGCGCCGGTTTGACCACAAGATCGGTGGTTAAGCTGTATCCACTAGAAATTGATGTAGAAAGGAAAGAAGATGACAGCCAAACCGGCGCTACCCAACACCTCCCTACACCCATAAATGACCGATATGATGCCCCGTTGAGGACATCACGTCCGACCGCCTTAGGTTCCTCCCAACTATGGCGTACCCTGATTGGAACGGGACAGTTGTAAATATTGTATATATTTTGGCCGGGAGATTATGTCGTGGATTTCGGGTTTAAATATTCCCATCCACGACAGCACATTTTTTGTAAATCATTTCCTGTACTGCATAAATTGGGTAAGATATTAGTTATCGCTAGAGATAAATCTGGTCATGGAGAAAACAACATATTTAGTTATATAATTTTTTAGTAATGTTAAGTTTCATTTGATTTGCTTCGTGCACGAAGCTGCTCGAAGCTGAACAGTTCTCTCCCTGCTACCAGAGAGTTCAGTTCTCAACCTACCACTAAATAGTAAACATACGTGCCTCAAACTCTCTGCAACGATCAGCCATCTCTCTGCTATCAATACCGTCAACACCACAGCTAAGTACTCAGCATATTTATTAGGCCTAGAATATTTATACTGAGTACTGATCAAAACGCCATATTCACATACCGTATATTATAATGGTAATTTGTTTCGCTTTGTTAGTTAATAATTAAGACCCCCTGCAGTGATAATAACTAACAACCAGGTTGAATGGGTTAAGAAGGGAGACTCCAGACAGACTTAGGCTCGTATTCTCGTCGGTTAAAGAAGCTCCTTAACACCTTTTCCAAACAGATTTATTTATCTAATCACACCATACAGTCCTCTTCCGTGTTACACAAGACCTTCCAATATCTCCATACCCTGCATATACAACATACAAAAGGATATTAACCAGCTATGCCCAAAAACAAATTGCCAAGGTAAAGGTGATAGGGAGCTTCCTTACTTAACGGGATTACAGGTCTTAAAACAACTTCAGCCCAAGGACAAGTTAATTTTTACTACAGGTATCTCCTACTTATTCATCGTAGGAGACGCCCTCCAGATTTAAGGAATTCGATATGGCCTTCTGTCGTCCCTTCAAAGCGACTGATCTTTACTAAGTTGAATATAATCGTTTAAGAGTGAATAAAAAAAAACGAAAAAGACGTACTTCTGAAAAATTTAAATCACTTTTGAAAATGGCACTTTGCTTGATTCTTACTCTAAGTTTCTCTCTCTCTCTCTCTCTCTCTCTCTCTCTCTCTCTCTCTCTCTCTCTCACACACACACACACACACACACACACACACACACACACACACACACACACACACACACACACACACACACACACACACACACACACACACACACACACACACACACACACACACACACACACACACACACACACACACACAAGGTACTAACCCCTGTCACTAATTCATCCTTACACAGTATTCATCTGTGGTGCAGCTCCCTTTGAAACCAAACAAGCTTGCCTACAGTGTGAGCAATGAGAGGAGATAGCACCGGGGGCGTCAAGTAGCTACGAGAGAGAGAGAGAGAGAGAGAGAGAGAGAGAGAGAGAGAGAGAGAGTTTTGTGTGTATCTGTACTGGTGACTGTGTGTGTGTGTGTGTGTGTGTGTGTGTGTGTGTGTGTGTGTGTGTGTGTGTGTGTATGTGTGTGTGTGTGAGAGAGAGAGAGAGAGAGAGAGAGAGAGAGAAAGAGGGGGGGGGGAGTCGATATTGCTTGCCAACCATCAGTCCAGTACCATGCACGATATTAAGTGAAGCGATTTTCAGTTATTCAACATTGACAGTGAGGATGAGGTGGAGGGATGGGATACAGAGGTGTGCTGTATGAATGAGTGATGGGAGTTGCAGGAAGGGTAGCCTGATGACAGAGGACAGGGTAGCACAAGTAGCATCTGGCCATTGATTAGAAGGTTAGACAGATAGGTAGACAGATAGAACCAGTGGCGTATCCAGGATTTTTGTCAGGGGGAGGCAAACACTTAGAATATTTCCTCAAAATATGTCACCACAAATTTTCCCTGGATTTGATGCTTTATGTCATCAGAAATAAATTTACATCATCACTGTTGCATTTGTTCCAGTGTCTTAAAGAAAAACTATTTTTCCCCACATATTCACAGCTTTCTTGGAGTAACTAAGTAAATAGCTAATAATCCTTTCAGAGAAGAGTATGTAAAAACAGTACATAATGTTACCAGAGGTCTCCTCTTTCATTAGAGAGCAAAAGGAAACACCAGCAATAATTTAGAAGGAACTGGAGCCTCCACAGCAATAGCATCTCCTTGTCACAAATATCATTGGTCGTCATGATCACTCTCGTAGATGGTATTATTATCGATGTATGCGTGCTAGTTTCCGTCCATTTTACCTCAAAAAAAAAAAAAAAAAACTGTACCACAAATTTCTTGTGCACTTTCAGTACTGAGAAAAACACTGTTACACTATGCTCTTCGCGCATCATTTACCTGCTGTCTTAACCGCTCTGTACATATAAAGAAGTACAGTTTTTTGGCATAATAACCTACGAAATTATGATGAAATATACCACGCATCGGCCTAGCACCTACCATACGAGAGGCAATGGCGTCCATACTATCGCTTTATATTCGGAAATAAACCCTGAATTTTGATTGGCTGCTGGAAGAGAAATGGCGGAATGGATAGGCCAATGAAAACTCGAGATCTGGCGTGAGTGTCCCGAACATACACTTTCCCACGTTTGTGATATAATCGCTATTTTTCTATTTTCCTCTCTCTCTCTCTCTCTCCACTTAGCACATACGTGTAAATTAAGATTCCCCAGTCTGGAATTCTGTTTTGTACTACTGCTGTGGTGGTAGCCAATAGAAATTCTGTTTTCCACTACTTATTCTTTTAGTTTGATTCTCATAGGCTCAAGCATCAGGGGTGGTGCATATGTCAAGACTGAACTAAGCAAATACATCTGGTGGGATTAACATCTCTTAATCCTTGACTCCTCTCTTAATCCTTGACTCAGTGACCATTTGACCTTCCCCGCTCAGCAGGGAATGATTTTCATATCACCTGTACTGTACCGTATAGAAAGGATTTTTTCATCAAAGAAAAAGAAAAAAAGAAAAACGGCGTAAAGCTATTCATCCTGAGAATTCTCAACTAGAAAAGTGGGGGGGACAAAACATACTGTCCCCCAAACTCCAAAAAGTTGGGGGGACACGTCCTCCTGTCCCCCACTCAAATGAGGCCCCTGGCACACACATTTATATCTGCTTGCCTTCTAAAATGTAGTCTGAGGTGATCAAAATGGCTTCATGCAGTCTTCAAAAATTCTGCTTGTTTCAGCTGTTTGTAACAATCATTGTGCAGTGTTCGTTTGCAAATGGCTACAGGGTGAGAGGATGTGGCTGAGGGGATAGGAAGATCATTTTTACACCTCATCAGGATTAACGTGCAAAATATCATTAGAGCTCTAATATTAACCACACAGTCTAAGGTGATAGGGGAAATTGTTAAGTTATAACTGGTCATTGTTTCTCAAGGGTTTTATAATATTTAGTCTAGTTTTCAATTTCAAATTATTGTTCCCATATAAATATTTTTGGAAACAAATAATGTTGTTTAATATACTAGTGGTAAAATTAGGAAAATTGTATTGTCACTCAAGAACTATGCCAAAAATCCCTTTCAGCATTTCCCCCAAATTTTCCCAGGGGGGGCAAACTGCCCCCCTGCCCCCCCAAGGGCTGCGTGTATGGATAGAACGCCGTCAAATTCAAGGACGCTTAGCTTCGAATGGTATGCTATAAATATTACCAGGTTAACCACAAGCAGACAAAATCGCGAGCTGTCTCTTTGCTTTGTAATAAAGACAAATAGTGTTTAATAGTATAGTTTTTTAATTTTTGGAAACTACAGCTGTGATGATGCATTTTGATATCAGTTTTTATACCTATACACCCCCAGATTATAAGAAGTTTGATTGCAAAATATATATATATATATATATATATATATATATATATATATATATATATATATATATTATGACAAACGTCCATCGGAAAATTGCATTATGGATCAAACATAAGTGGCCTTCATTTTTATATCAAATTACCGGGATGCAATGACTGTGTAAGCGGAAAAATAATTGTTGCCCTACACCAAAATACAAAGGCCTTTGGGTTTATATGACGGCTTATTGTTAGTTACCCTCGCTGCCTTTTATTAAATTGACCCACACATCTTTCCGTTATACACACTCTCATTCTCAGGCAAATTGGCGATACCTCTGCATTTGTAACACTTATGGACCGACCTCTTGATCCCCTGACTATTACTTTAGTTTTTCTTATTATATTTTTCCTGTCTCATTACGCAACTTTGGGAGGATCCGTAGTAATGAAGACTGCATCAGTACTCGTCAATTCAGAAACTATCTTGAAGTTAATTAATAGTTTGGTGTTATGGTATTATGGCTGCTTCACCTTAATTTGGTCCAGTTCTTTCTCGTTTTACATCTTAAATAACGCAGCTCAACAGCACAAGACAGTTTTACATTACTTCATTCCTTCCTTAGCATTTCTTTGTGACAGCCATCATAGTTTAGTGTCAATCTCTTATTACAACTCAGCACTCAAGATGAAGAGGTTGCAATTTGTGACCAAGTTAAAGTCAAAATGGTGTGCTTCCTCTCGTTGCCTTTCACTAAAATTGCCTACATAACAGTTTTGTCCACCCACATTCTCGATCAGATCATAAGTAACTCAGCATTTGTATTATTTATGAACTAACACCTTTGTAGGCTACTCACCCGCATTCTGAACCAAAATATATTTAACCTCTTCACCACGATGGTACTTAGAGCTTATTCCTGATTCCATCAAAAAGTTTGCATCCAACTCAGAACAGACATTGAACTGTGGTGATTCGATTCAGTATTTTTACCTTTCTACTACGAGAGATTTCATAAAGCTGAATATAATCATTAGAATGCGGCACGAACACAGTATAGAAACAAATCATTGGACTGAAGGGGTTAACTCTGCATTTTAACATTTAATTTAAGATTCTGAGGCCTGACTTAGAAAATTGTGATGGGGTATGTGTAATTTTAGGTGGACCTTATTATTATAGTGTAATTACTGTGAGCTACTTGTTTGTGGCCTCCCCTGAGAGAGAGAGAGAGAGAGAGAGAGAGAGAGAGAGTGTGTGTGTGTGTGTGTGTGTGTGTGTGTGTGTACAAACTACTTACATACAAAGAGCAGGGCAGACTAAATAGACGTACTGATTACGCTGAGAGCACGTAGCACAGGGGAGTCAGTGGTCCAGTGGTTAGAAATGTTGTAGGTTGACCAAAAAGGCGCGCGTTCGATCCTAGGCTGAGACAGAGAACAATTTAATGATTTGAGTTTCATAATGTTATAAAATATCTCCATTATTACCATCACATCAGTCCTGAATGTAACAGCCATAGTATGTATTCAGTATGGTCGGTGGATATTAGCGTCGAAGTGGTGACATGTGTAGATGTATGGTCCGTAGGAGAGCTGTTTGTCCTCATAGAACAGACAGTCGGGTATATGCCGAGTGTCCGAAACTTAATGGAAAGCTGAAACCCTGAAACTCTCACACAGTAAACCTTTGACAGAGCTTTGACTGTATTCCACGTGACCTAAGAAACTTCGTACTGCATTATTCATAGCGATTTATTAAGTATATTGTACCTTAATTTTGTTTTTTTATTTCATTATTATTTGTATGGACATTGTTTTCTTTAGTGACATAAGAGATAAAAGGATTTGTAAGTAAACTAAATCGCTTAGGAAGAAAAGTTACGAAATCTCAGAAAAGGACTGCATCTGAAGCTATTATTCTCTTTGCCTATTGTGCTAGGTAAAATAAATGTCTGAGGAAGAAATGTTGCGAAATCCGAGCGGTGACTAGATTTAAAACTTTTACTCCTTCCTGTTGTGTGAAATAAAATCACTGAGGAAGTACTGTTGCGAAATCTCAGGAATGACCAGATATAAAACTCTTACTCTTTGCCTCTTGTGCTGAGGAAGAAGTGTCGCGAAATCTCACAAGCGACAATATACAAAACACTTACTCTTCTTTTATGTCGTATTAGGTAAAGAAAGAAATAATAATAATAATCGCTGTGGAAGAAATGTTGCGAAATCTCGTAAAAAGGACTAGATATAAAACTCTTACTCTAAGGTATGCTTGTTGTGCTAGATGAAATAAATCGCTGAGGAAGAAGGGTTGGGAAATCTCAAAAGCGTCGAAATAAAAGGCTCTTACTTTCTTTACTTGTTGTGCTGAAGTAAAATAAATCGCTGAGGAGGAAGTGTTCCTGAATCTCAGAAAAGGACTAGATATAAATCTTCTACTCTCTTTGCTTGCCTGTTGTGCTAGGGAAAATGAATCCCTGAGGAAGAAGTGTTCCGAAATCTCACAAGCGACGAAATATAAAACTTTACTCTTTTCTTGTTGTGCAGGGTAAAATAAATTGCTGAGGAAAAAGTGTTGCGAAATCTCATAAAATGGACTAGAGATCACACGGAATCTTTACCTCTTGTGGCAGTAAAATGAATCGCTGAGGAAGGAGTGTTGCGAAATCTCAGATCAGACAAAATATAAAGCTCTCCCACTCTTCACCAGCCGCCCATGTCTCTTGTCTCACTCCTTTTAGTTAATGCAAAGTTACAAGCTGACTGCGTGGAACCTACACCAGTACAGCCTTCCCAAAACAGACTGAAGTGAAAGGGGAAAATCTGGAGCCGACACCTGATGCTATTGGTGGTGTTGCTCTCGGGGAAGAGCGCTCTGACAGAAGGGTCGGAGGTTCGAGTCAGCCCCAGGGTCATTGGTAGACATCAGGAAGGGGATCTAATCATAAAGTGCTACACGCGCCAAAACCAAAGTCCTCCACCCAGGGGCAACGCCTTTGCCCTTATCGAAAATAGGGGATGCGGTATTTAAAAAAAAAAAAAAAGCCAGACATACTCGTTAAATCCTGATAAAAGTGAGAGAGAGAGAGAGAGAGAGAGAGAGAGAGAGAGAGAGAGAGAGAGAGAGAGAGAGATATCCCGTGGACACATTGCATTTAAAAGATTGGGATATATAGGTAGCGGGAAAAACAGACCAAGGAAGACATTTGCAGAGGAGACCAGTTGACATTTGCACACAAGGAGCGAGTACTGACTGACCGTGCATTAGGCAGTTGGACAGAGAATTGCGATGTGTGTGCTGCTTGATGATGGCCATAGAAGTGGTTTGTGGTGGTTAGAAGTGGTCTGGTGGTTGGAAAAGTGGTCTGTGGTGGTTAGAAGTTGTCAAGTGGTTAGAGAAGTCTGTGATGGTTAGAAGTGAACTAGCGGTTAAGGAAGAGGACGGTGGTAGCTAAAATGGTCTGTGGTGATTACAGAAGTGGTCTGTGATGGTTAGAAGCGGTCAGGTGGTTAGAGAAGTGGTCTATGGTGTTTTAGGTGATCATGTGGTTAGGGAAGTGGTCTGTGTTGGTTAGAGGCGGTCAGGTGGTTAGAGAAGTGGTCTGTGTTGGTTAGAGGCGGTCAGGTGGTTAGAGAAGTGGTCTGTGGTGGTTTAGGTGATCATGTGGTTAGGGAAGTGGTCTGTGTTGGTTAGAGGCGGTCAGGTGGTTAGAGAAGTGGTCTGTGTTGGTTAGAGGCGGTCAGGTGGTTAGAGAAGTGGTCTGTGTTGGTTAGAGGCGGTCAGGTGGTTAGAGAAGTGGTCTGTGGTGGTTAGAGGCGGTCAGGTGGTTAGAGAAGTGGTCTGTGGTGGTTTAGGTGATCAGGTGGTTAGGGAAGTGGTCTGTGGTGGTTAGAGGCGGTCAGGTTGTTAGGGAAGTGGTCTGTGATGGTTAGTAGTTGTCAGGTGCTTTAAAAAGTGGTCTGGCAGTGGGTAGAAGTAGTCAGATAGTTGGAAAAGTGTTCAGGTGGTTAGAAAAATGGTCTGTGATGGTTAAAAGTTGTCAGATGGTCAGAAAAGTGGTCTGGCAGCTACAAGTGGCCACGTGGTAAGAGAAGTGGTAAGAGAAGTGGTCAGTTGTCAGAAGGGATGCGAGGCCGATCTCAGACATGGGCAGGGAACGCTTACTGGATTTGTATGTCAATAAAACAGACTTCAACCACTGCTGCAAGATCCATCAATGTGATAAAAGTTTCCCTAATAATACCATCACACCAGTCCTGAAAATGACACCCGTAACATTCATTTTGTATGAACTGTGAGTATTAGCTCCGAAATGGTGACATGTGATGGTGTGTGGCATGCATACTGAATGTGTGTTTCAGGGAATGGTCTTTCTGTCTGTCTGTCTGTCTGTCTGTCTGTCTCTGTCTCTCTCTCTCTCTCACACACACACACACACACACACACACACACACACACACACACACACCGTCCAGTCCGTAGCCAGCTGAATGTCGATTGGTACTACTCACTGTAATTGTTTGTGACAGCGAGTGGGTGAGAAATATTTGGACAGCGTGGTATGCTAGTAGCCAGGAAATTAAATGCTACCCTATACAGTAATGTTGATATATACTTCGCAAATATGTTGAACCATCCGACACACGCTAAAGGCTTAAGTTATATTTCGCTGGTGTTAATTAATCTTCGGACAAAGCTAGTAAGACAGCTGACTAGTGAACTGGCTGTTGGTGGGGCATGTACTGTACAAAGCCAGGGTTGTATTCTGGCCTGTGTACCAGGAATATTTTCACTTCTCTCTTTGGTTTTCCAATAGGCTCTTAATATTTTTTTTCTTATTCATGCAGTCTGTGTTGGTATAAAAGACTTAACAAGTATCCAAGAGTATAATATATGTTTAAAAGAAGTGTAACATAGAATGGCCAGCACAAGGAAGTGAAGTGTCTGTTGTTTGAAAGCCTTGATGCGTCCTGTAGGTTTGAACATAGAGGCTGCTGAACAAAAATGGATGATGTCAACGGCAAGATTTCCACCCTCATTTTAATCTAGCAGTCAGTGGAATGGACATAACACAGGCATTGTGAAGCACATTTTAGTGTGTATTGTGTGCCTGTGAGGTAGGGTCAAGAATTTCCTAGACCTGGATGATAAGTAGATGGATGGATATAGTACTCATTTTTATCGAACACTGTTGATATTGGTGCTTTTGCATTTTCCTTAACCCTTCCACTACATATAAGTGGACACACACACACACACACACACACACACACACACACACACACACACACACACACACACACACACACACACACACACACACACACACACACACACACACACACACACACGCACACACACACACGCACACACACGCACACGCACACACACGCACACGCACACACACGCACACGCACACACACGCACACACACGCACACACACGCACACACACACGCACACGCACACACGCACACACACGCACACACACACACACACACACCTGGCCCTGTCTTCCAAGTTGTTGAGTTTGACATGGTGGCTGTGTATGTCTGCCAGTCAAGCAATATTTCCACATCTCCTGTCCATTATGGCTTTACCTGGACCCGGTCTCTCATCCTAGCTATCATGTGGCTGTTGGGTGGGTAGGAGTGCACCCATTGTGAAGAGGTGGCGCCTTGCTATGTCCCGTCAATAACCTGGCCCACTTCACTTAGGCCAGGGTGAATTGAAGTCGGTGCTGGAGCAGAGGACTGACCCGACCATGTGGAGTGCATGTGAGGTAGGTAGTAAGACCCCTGCTGACAGAGATATTGAAGTGAGAGCCAGCAGAGAGAGGCGGAGTGGGAGTAACGGTGAACAAAGGGAGCGAAATGGCACCAAACAAATCAATGAAGAAATGACGGAAATGTTCTAAGGTGGAGTTGAAGACAAAGTTCGCCTATTATCACATTTTCTGTTACCAGCTTACCTTTGATGGCTAATTTCCTTATGCTGAGAGAAGTTGGTATGTTTCACAGCCCTTAGATGTCTCATTTTGATGCATCAGGATGGAAAGTGACAGAGAAGGTCGAAGTGTGGGTTTGACGCTGTGGTTCGGACGATGCCACGGACCATTGCCTAGCATCATACTGTTCGTTGTATACGATATGGAATTTTTTTCTTTTCAGGGTCTTATTCGGTGGGTAAGAGCAGCCCGGTGTAATGGATCGAATAGTTTTAGTTACCAGTGTCTTATCCAAATGATGTACTTGTTTCACACTGTACACCAGTAAATGCAGTACACGGTGTTACCTCACATACGTGTACCCGTTAGCAGTTTCATAGCTAGATCTGGGTTATTCATTACATTTGGGAGGGCGGATGGGTCACAAACTTTAAGTGTTCCGCCAACTTAGTTTCTGAATGATTTACTAAAGATTCCTATTTAATAGTGTCTTTCTAACAGTTCATGAGGGCAAGTTTAACGCCCTCAGTGAAACTGACTTGACAACTCAACCTCACATGAAAAACCCACTGTTTCATCCATCTATTTTATCTGTCTATTGCCAGACGCCTTAATCACGTAGGGGGTGGCCCAAGTACAGTAAGTCGTATGCGAACACTTCCGTACGTCACACCAACATTCGAGTGGTCCGTATATTGGATGCGGGGGAGCGTGGCACTCAGGCATAGACTACGTCCTCCTGATATCCCCTTGCAATGGCCCAACCTCAGCCGTCATGGGTTATCCCACCACTCGAGGGCGATGGGTGTCGGTCCGAGTCTTTTTAACAATAAAGGCGACCATCCCAGTGCCAGACGTACATCAACCGTCTACCACTCGCCGCGATTCTGCCATAAGAGGCCTTCACGCAGGCAATCATCTAACTCCGTAGGGGCAACGTCGGTACCAGGACCTTAGTTCTGGTCGTTTCTGTGATTTCCTAACACCTCCTCAATAGCGGTTAATTTTTCATGTCATTTTATTTTCTTGCATGTTACTCCACCAAACCGTGTCGATATAAGAAATATGTAACACAAAAGAGAAAATGAAGATGTAATACACATAACAAATCGCAAAGGAAATGGTGCTCCGAAATCTCGTATACTACCTAGAACACAGGACTTGACGGACGCATAGTAAATCAACCTGTGACATGAATAAAACCTAAAACGTCCTCCAAATTTTTTTTTACCACGTTGAATATAAGTATTTGCTTACCTGCTGACTGTTTCTGCGCGTCAGACAACAGTACATTTTATTCCTGTAATCCGATATCACTCACTACCATTTGTTTTTGCCTGCTTTCTGGACCCTACCACAACCCCACCTGCGAGTGAAAGGAAAGAGGCAGGATTTTGGCGATGATGATGGTGATGATGATTCGGATGATGTTTTTGCTGTGTTTGGACGAATTTGTTTACTTTGGAATAACCAGTTGCAATGAGTGAATTATTATTAACCAGTTCACACAAAAAAAAATCTCTTCCTAAGTGGAATAGTTGTAACAGCCTAGCAAGAATACTCGTATCCTTCAGAATACGTCACCGTATTCAGGAGGTTAATGTCAGCGAAGCGTGATGGGCAATGATGTTGATCACAACGCTTCTGTCGCTACCATTATATTCCCATTGGCATTCAGGACTGTGCAGCATTTGATTCTCAACGACTTTGCTTTGCATATCACACCTTGATATTCTCCCGTACACTCTGGGACTCTTCCAGTGAATACAGCAGATGCGGCAACAAGATAGAGTTGTGACAGCTGTGGCACTGCTTGCTTGTTTAAGTCAGAAATCCATGGAAGCATAATTACGAAACAGCGAGAATGACTAGTGGTCAGAGTTGGCTGCCACAGCGTAAAATGCTGTTATCCACATCCTGCACAGTCTTTATTATATTAAATGTAAGATATATCAGAATATCAGACACGAATGGAAGTCTAATAATACAATAGAAATCGCTGCTAATTCACAGTAAAGTTGTACTGGAATGCTATCCTGGGCTAAGACAGTCAACCGTCTATTACCAAATGATACTGATTTGAAGTTTGCACAGCAGCTTGGGATCCAAAGGAATATGTGAAATATTTTAGTACAAACAAATTCTTGTCAGTAATGTTGCTCAGTGACGTAAAAATATATATATATATATATATATATATATATATATATATATATATATATATATATATATATATATATATCACTTTTATACTCATTTTTTCGTCGATTATATGATGTTTAACACTCAGTTAAACACCAACGTGTGGATGTTTCACTGTTGAGCTATCTCTGAGCATCGGTAAAACTTTCAGTTCATTAGGATCCATTTACCAGCTCTGCGTGATTGGGGCATGAAATGAATGTGGACGAGGGTTAAGTGCGATCTAGAATGATGTTGGGGTAAATTTTGCGCATGTTGGGTTGAACTCTACATATACAGGTGTATTATATATACTTGGGTAAACTTTACATACACAGAGGTATATTTTATAAATTGATGGACATTGCTATTCCTCACCCTGCCCTAGGGTGGGAAAGGAGGTCCGGATGATGATGATGATTGGGAAAACTTGACAAGGTAAACTTTACATATACTGGTTTATATATATATATATATATATATATATATATATATATATATATATATATATATATATATATATACAGGTATATAATGTGTATGTATGGTGGGGTTACCTTTACTAAGTGTACAGTTTCCCCTTTATATAAGGTTTACACCAGTCTATATGGACTTTACCCTACAAGACATAATGCTTCCAGCAGTGTTTGTGAAATCTGGCCAAGTAAGCTTAAATTTTATCTAACAATATGTAAAGTTTACACAATTGCTGTATATTCAGAGTTTAAAGAAAATATAAGGTTTACCAAAGTATATGTAAAAATTATACCAGTGTATGTAATGTGTACCCAGTGTTTGCAAACTTTGCCCCATTATATGTAAAGTTATCTCCAGTAAATGGAAACTTCAGCCCAGTACAGACATAGTTTACCCCAGTGTGTGAAAAGTTTACCCCAGTGTACGTAAAGTTTACTCTTATCTTTATTAATTTATTATAATGTGTTGTGCTTAATTTGGTTAGTTTTTATCATTTTTTAAGTTTGTTTGCTTTATTTTTTCATGTATTTTATTTTTTAATAGTTTCATGTTCTTTGCTTCGTTTAATTTTTATTCTTTCCATCTCTTCCTTCCATCTTTTCCTTCTTTCATGCATCCTTCGTTCGATCATTCATTCCATTCATTCGCTTATTCTTTCATTCACCTTGAATAGTTTTCAGTTTTCTCCTTGCATTTTATTTACTTCCTTACGGAATTATATTCTTTCTCATTCGTTCAATCTTTAACGCTTGCTCCTAATGAGGTTTATTATGTTTTTAATTTATTTTCTTTTATAATCTTGTCATTTAGTTCTGTACTTCTAAGGAATATTTATTGTAGTACAATTCACTAATCAACTCTTTTCAGCTTTTTTTTTTGTTTTACATATTTTTATTTCTTTCAGAGGGGAAGGGGACAGTTGAGTGACCTCTTACAGTGAGAGAAAAAGAAAAGCCATGATGAAAATGGAGAGTGAGTTTTCTAGTCTGTTTGGAGAGAGAGAGAGAGAGAGAGAGAGAGAGAGAGAGAGAGAGAGAGAGAGAGAGAGGAAAAAAAAAAAATATTGCATTGATATACACCTTGCTGTTCATTAGTAGATGATTTTGTCCTAACATTAGTAGGAAGAAAAAGATTACTACCTATTTACAAAAGTTTAGAATAAAAATTACAGAGAGAGAGAGAGAGAGAGAGAGAGAGAGAGAGAGAGAGAGAGAGAGAGAGAGAGAGAGAGAGCACTGAAGAAAAAAGTTGTAGCCGTTGTAATTTCTGTTGTTGGCTAGATGGTTCTCATTTCGAAAAGATTTTTGTGGATTTTATATTTGTTGCTTTGAGCCTACATATATATGATAGGATGAGAGAGAGAGAGAGAGAGAGAGAGAGAGAGAGTGTGTTTATGTATATACAGTATGTGTTTTTGTGCGTACGTGTGCGAGCTTGCATTTTGCGTCCAATGCATACGCTTTCTTTTCGGTATCACGTCTGTCCCTCCTTTGTTCATACTTTATTGCACGTTTATTGACACTTTCCATAGCACTACCTGAATACTAATTACTTTTCATGTATCTTGTGGGCCGAGAATGACATGTTGGCAAAGGACGACCAAAAATGCTATATTTCTTTCTCTCTCTCTCTCTCTCTCTCTCTCTCTCTCTCTCTCTCTCTCTCTCTCTCTCATAGATCCCTTTACCGATTACCGTATTTTCACCTCTTATCGGTTCACTTTCTGTACCGTTTCTCTTCCACCGTCGATGTGCAGGGTGTACGAGTGTGGTGTGGGAGAGGAGGGTGAGGGAAGGGAGAGGTGGGGTAGGGGAGTGGGGCGGAGGGAGGGGGAAGAATGGATGAGGGGGAAAGTGCAAGAGAGGGTAGTGGAAAGGAGGGATAAGGGATGGGGGAGGGACAAATTGAATAAGGAGGAAGGTCCAAGAAAGGGTGAGGGGTGGAGGGCTAAGGGAGATAATTTTGCACTTTGGTATGGAATTAGTAAGGTAACTTGTAATGAAAAATAGATCAGTACCTTGTAGTGACTGATATTATGTACTAGGTATATCAGTACCTTCTTTTTTCGTATATTCTCATGTAATATTGTTGCAAACACACACACACACACACACACACACACACACACACACACACACACACACACACACACACACACACACACACACACACACACACACACACATAGTAATCTAAATGTAATAACTATATAACTCTGGTGATGGCATATGTAAAAATTTCAGTGTGTGTGTGTGTGTGTGTGTGTGTGTGTGTGTGTGTGTGTGTGTGTGTGTGTGTGTGTGTGTGTGTGCCTGAAAAACAATGCCAAACAATCCACGTTTAGTACAACTGAGCACCAGTCCCCCATGAATAGTGCTTAACGAAGTGCTGTGTTCAGGGAGACTAAAGTACAATGTATTATTTGAGCTGACTTTATATCCGGGCGAAATCGCTCGTTGGTTGAAAGCTCGTCCGTCCAGCTCATCAATATCAAGTACGATTTCCGTGTTGAGAGAGAGAGAGAGAGAGAATCGGTAACCATTAAGCATTTATATCTGTATGAAAACTAACCTTGTCCTCTAATCCACGATATTTATCAATATTCTGTTCCTCTTTCCTTACTTTTCCGTCTTCTTCACTTTTATCATTTATTTACTTTTATTTTATTTATCGAAAAATTGTCCTCTGTTGTCTTTTGTCTTCATTTTTCCCCTTCCGTTCCTCTCTCTCTCTCTCTCTCTCTCTCTCTCTCTCTCTCTCTCTCTCTCTCTCTCTCCGCCGTTGTTACTTTTCTAGTCACTTACCTTTTGCTTTTTTTTTATTATTCCCTCATTTCTCGTTTTTTTTTATCATTTCTTTTCAGCACTTTTCGTGTTCCTCAGCTTTTTTTCTGTCGTTTTTGTTTGTTTCATGCCTGCATGTTACCATATTTTCCTGCATTTTTTTTTTTTTTTTTTTTGCATTTTAACATTCAGTTTTAATAATGGTAAGTGTTTTTAATTGTTTAGGCATATCCTTTTCCCTTTACTCGTGTTTTTTCTCCTTCCCACCTTTTTTTTATTTTTTAATTTTTCTCTCGTTATTCAGTTTCGTTTTGGTAAGTGCTTCTTGTTTTGGGCGTACTATACTTCCATGTTTTTATTTTTAATTCTTTTACTCCTCTGTCACCTTTCCCCTTACCTTTTTTTTTTTTCTCAGGTTTTCAATATTTATTATTAGCTTTGTTTTCTATTGTTTTTTTTTCTTTTTTTCGTGTGTGTGTGTGTGTGTGTGTGTGTGTGTGTGTGTGTGTGTGTGCCTTTTTTTTTTTTTTTTTTAACCGCGTTTCTCCTTTGTCTCTTTCTCCCGTTGCCAGTGCTCTCTCTTTTAATATACGGTTCTTAAAACTCTTTCTTCCTTCAATTACAGAACGCTTTGAGCTCTTCATGCCTCTCAGTTCTTTCCTTTGCACTCTATGCTTTTTACCCCTTCATATCTCCTGCTGCCTCTCCTCACTTTTCTCATTTCATCTCTATCTTTCTTCCTTTTTTCTTTTCATTCTCCTTATTTTCTTTTCGGTTCTTGCATCTCCTCTCTCTCGTCTCTTCCCCTCGCTTCTCTCCTCTGCTCGTTTCCCACCTGAACATTTTATTTCATTCTTTACGATTCCCTTCACTTCTCCCTTACTTTTGTTCTCCTCTCGCTTCTCTTCTCGCCTCTCTTCTCACCTCTTCACATAGCTTCTAGTTTATCTCCTCGTTGTCTCTTCTCAGTTCGTTTCCCCTTTCTTCTCTCTTCATCTCACATCTTTTTTCTTCGGTTTTCTCTTCTCTTACACCTCCACATTTTCCAATGGTCCTGATCAGTATCTGTTTTTATCGATGGTCTTAGTATCTTTTGTCTCTGTATCACTTTTTTTCTCCTCTCTATATTTTATGCTCCTCCACCTTTCTGTCCTCATTTCCCCTCTCTTCAGTTTTCTCTCCTCTGCCTTCCTTGCTATCATTTTTTTTTTTCCTCTGTTACTTGTACATTTTTCAACTCGACTGTCTCACCAACACGTTTTATTTCCTTCTTTACCTAACCGAAGCTCATTCTTCTTTTCTCTTCCATCACGCTGTGTGTGGACGATTATCATTAAAATTATTGAAATTGTGTCCCGTAACTGATCGACTGATATCAGGAAGACTAGTGATAGGGAAGAATACTAAATAAACATCGTATTTGCTGACACGTATAAAGACACCATTACAACAACAACAGCAACAGAAAATAATAATAATAATAATAGCAGTAACAATAAAGCATTAAAAGGCAGTGACTTACGTGTGTTAACATTACCAAGAACCACTTTACGTCCTCCAACCCCTACACTGCAGTCTCGGATTAGCAAAGGTCCTCTGTTAAGGAAGACAATCCCTCCTCCCATTGCGCTTGTGTGGCTTCCGTGCTTAATTGCCTTAGCTTCTCCCCTAATATCTGCCTTCATCTCTAATCTTCGTCGTGATGTCATTGTCTGTCTCGGTAAATGATCTCTCTCTCTCTCTCTCTCTCTCTCTCTCTCTCTCACGCACGCACACACACATTTTCCTCATTTCCATGGTCATTTCCCCCAGTCTGATTCTCATTATCATCCCGCGTCTGTTTTGTCTTTCTGCTATTTTTGGCTCTCGCACTTGCCCTCATCATAATTTCCCTCTCTTCCCTTTTCGTTCCTACTATCCTCCTCCTTTCATCTTGCATTTCTGTTCATACTGTGATGAGGAATAATAAAAAAAAATAATAATAATAGTAAGAGGGAGCGCTAAGGACACAACACCTGCACCCTAGAATTGCGTCTAAGGACCGAGCATAAACTTTACCCTGTGACTTTGACCTTTGACTTTGACTTTGGACTGTTTCCAAGAACCGATTCCCTCATCGTTGTCTTACCCTCAGCCATCCCTCCAAGTTTGATAAAAATAACATTAGAACTTTATGTTGACCTTGCCATGTGACCTGGACCTTTGACCTGTTGTTAAAAAAATCGTCAGTCTTCAGTCCAGTCCTTCCACTAAGTTTGTTAAAAAAAAAAAAAAAAAAATAAGAAAAGAGGTCGATCTGTTGTTAAAAAAGAGGTTAAGCTGTTGTTAAAAAAAAAAAGAAAAAAAGTAGACCTTCAGTCCTTCCACTAAGTTTGGTAAAAGCTTGAAGTGCTTTTGTTTTGTTCACACATGGACACACAGGTTGAACTATGATCTTGGTCTGTAACCTTGGCCTTTGACTGATCGTTCTCAAACTTGATTCTTTCGTCCTTGCGTTACCCTCAACCATTGCACTAAGTTTGGCATAAATCTAATCATAATATTAAATGGACCATGATATGTGACCTTGAATTTTGATCCCACAAGAAATCTTGAACTTTGATTGGTTGTGAAAATCGAATTTCTTCGTACTCGCGATACACTGAACATTCCACCAAGTTTGGTCTAAGTCCGAGGAAAATTTCCTGATGCCATGAGTGGAGAAGGACGGGGAGGGGAAGGGGGTATTGGCATTATTCATTACTATGAGGATAATAGTTAATGTTATT
>NC_137016.1:34312101-34329601 GCF_032717465.1 Coenobita brevimanus | reverse complement strand
TCCCTCTGTACATCTTTAATACTGAGTTGTAACAAGAGATTACAGTTTGAATATGATTCTTGTCACGAAGTGCTGAGGATTGGACAGAAAAACACAGTATTGACTTATTCTGCCACCGTGTTACGTGAAATAAATTGTACAAAATATCTGGGCCTAGTTAGTGTAAAAGACCAAAATTGATTCATTTAGCGGTATCTTGTGTGTTGCGGCGACGGCTTAGTTTGCTGGTGTGGGTGTGGATGTGGCAGTGGGTGTAAGATATGAGTAAAGGATGCATGGCAGGCATTGATAACGCTGACTGGGACGTTCCCGCAACACATGACTTACCTCCCGGCGGTATGGAAGACGGCGTTATATATGGACCTTCTGTATTTAAGATGCAGGAAAGACTTAGAAACACTGGAAGAATTTATGTTCTCTTTCTTTTTCCTTCTTGCAGAAAAATAAGGTATTTGTTTTAGCTGCATTATATTTATCTGTTTATTTACTTATTTACCTGTTTGTCTGTATCTGTTTAATTATATATATACTGCAGGAAAACAAGAGACATGAGAAGATTAGTTTCACCCTCCTTATCCTTCGGACAAAAACAGATCAACACTTACGACGCGGAATTGATTGTAATTTTATGAATCCGATTCCAGAACGGTTATAGAAAGTCCAACGTAAGAACTTCCTGTGACGTAATTTCACGTATGCGATGACATTTTGTATTTTTTAATTTATTCCTGTTACTTTCCCTTTGTTTCATCCAAATGACTTTATTACACTAGTGAAGGATCTCAAGTAGTGAAGGGGTTAATGGAGGCTTATATGTGTCCCTTACATTTCGGAAAGTATCTCATAAACTGAATAATTTCGTAATAAGGTACCAAGAGTAAAATGATAAATACCTCACTGGGCTGAAGGATTAAACTTTGAGGCCAGGAAAGTTGAGGATTAATTCAGCTTCTTTACTCGCCTTGCGTCTGACTTTTTTTTTTTTCTTTCCTCTTTTCCTTCCTCTTCACTTGTTTTGCCTCCTCATTTTTTTAATTCTCCGGTAGGTGGGAATTTTACAGCCTTTTTTCCCTCCTTTTACTTTCTTTAGTCCTCCTCGTCCTCCTCTTACTTCTCATTTTCCTTTCCCTTCCCCTTCTCTTTTTCCCTTTCCTCTTCTTCCCCTTCCACCTCCTACCCCTTCTCCTGTGAAAGTTGGGGACCCAAACATCTTTTTAATTTTTCTTATCCTTGCCCTTTTTATTCCTCCTCCTTCTTCTCCACGTTTCTTCTTCTTTTCCTCTCCATCCCTCTAATCGTCTTCTTATTAGCAAGTTAGGAGTTTCAGCAGCTTCTTAAGTCCTCCTGTGTTTGCCTTTAACATTCCTTATCCTCCTCATCTCGTCTTCTTCATCCTGATCCTAATCCTAATCCTTCTCAGTATTTTCGTACAATATTTCTCTCCCTCTCTCTCTCTCTCTCTGTATATATATATATTATTCAGTGGGTTAGAGCGCTCAGCTCTGACCGAAGGGTCGGAGGATCGAATCCACCCAAGGGTCATTGGTAGACATCAGGAAGGGCATCCGGTCATAAAATACTACACGCTCCAAACCAAAGTCCTCTACCCAGGAGCAACGCCTTAGCCCTTATCCAAAAAAAGGGGTACCTGGCGTAAAACTCACTATATATATATATATATATATAATTATCAATCAGTCAATCAATCTATCTATCTATCTATTTACCTATCTATCTATCTATTTATCTATCTATCTATATATATATATAAATTGTTTATTACATTTATTCGTCATCTATTTTCTCTTCAGTCTTTTTTTTCACAATTTCATTTCTTTCAATTTTCCACTGCCTTACCTCGAGCCTTTCCTCCCACTGCGTCTTCCTTTATGTTCTGTTTTCATTTTCTGTTTCTTCTTTCCAGCATCTTTCTTTCCCTCTTTTTGTTTTACTTCATTCTTCTTCTTTTTTCATCTTTTGTATTTCCTTGTATGATGTAAGTTTTATGATTCCTTTATCTCAGCTACTGGTTTCATTTCGTCTTTATTTCCCTTTTCTTCTTTTTTTAATTCTTTCCAACGTCTGTCTTTGCTTTATTCCACCATCCCGTATTTCCCACCTTATGCATTTTAATTCTTTTTAAAGTGTCTTTTTTTTTTCTTGCCTTCACCAGTCTCTTTCATTTTCCCCTCATTTATAATCTTTTTCAGTTTTTCTCTAACATCCCTTTTCACCTCATTATCTCTTTCCTCAGTCTTTTTCCTTTTACTCCCCTTTTATTGCGATGATCATTTTCTTCTCCACTCTTTTCATCCATTTCGTCATGTATTATTTCCGTTTCCTCTTATTTCCATTGTCCTCTTCTTTCCAGCTTCTGTCTTAACCTCGTTCTCTCATATTTCTCACATCTTGCCGTATTCTTTTTTATTCGATCGTGATTTTTTTGTCCATTGTCTCCAACTTTTCCCTCCAGTTTCTCTTCTGTCTGTTCCTCCCTTTTTCCCCTCGCTGTTAAACGTCTGTCTATCCTCTTTTCACTCATTTTTTACGTATTGCTATATTCGTCTCCTCTCTCTCTCTTTCTGTGTGTGTGTGTGTGTGTGTGTGTGTGTGTGTGTGTGTGTGTGTGTGTGTGTGTGTGTGTGTGTGTGTGTTTTACCCAGTCTCCAGCATTTCCATCCATTTTCTCATACTTTCAGTTCATCGTTGTCCTCCCTGTTTTGTCCCTTTTTTTCAGCTTTCATCTTCCACTCGTTCTCTCTTTCCTAACTGTTGTCTCTTTGCATTCTTTTTTTTTTTTTTTTTTTTACCCTTCTGCCATTCCTTCCCTCCTCTGTTCTTATATAATGTCTTAATCTGTTTATCATCTTTGCATCAAGCGTCCATCTTCCCCTCTTTGTCTTTTCCTTAGTGTTTATTTCTTCCCGCGTTCGTCTTTTTTATTGGATTATGTTTTATATAATATATTACTTTATACCCTCAGACAGAGAGGAAAAACTAAAGCTCACTGCAATTAATGAGTTGTGGTACAGAGTATGGCCTTCAACCCCTTCACTACAAGAAGACCTTTTATATCTGACTAAAATTGTCCTGCAGTACCATTAAAAAGTTATTATTGTTGTTGTTGTTGTTATATTATTATTATTATTATTATTATTATTATTATTAATTATTATTATTATTATTATCCATCCTTCCATTATCATTATAAATATTATTATTAATCTCCACCTGTAACATATGTGGAAACTATTGTTTTTTGCTGGTATTATTATTATTCCAGCTTCATAGTCTCGCGACGATTCCAGGAGAACCGGAGACTGCGCGAGGAAACTGAAGGACCCAGGTTTCATGTCCTGGCATGGGCCATTGCTGATTGAAAAAAAAAAAAAAATCCAAATCCTTTATGCGTAGTGGAAGGGCATGACAGAAGGTGTCATATCAGTATAACGTTGTGAACGACCTAAGTTGGTCGTGTCTACTGGAGATATCAAGGGGACCTGCGCAAGGAATCTGAATTGCCCAGGTTACGTGTCCTGGTATGAGTCATTGCTGATAGAAGAAAAAAAAAATCCAGATCTCTCCAATGGGATCAAGGTCATTGTAAAAAACAGTAGGTTGAGACTAGTGACTGTCCGCAGGATAGTTACAAGTTCTCGTTATTATTATTATTATTATTTGTAGTTGCAAGTTGCCACTGGTAATCTGATATACCCTGTAATTTTATTTCATATATCCGTTGATATTTAATCAACTTGTGCTGTTTTTTAAAAAGTGCATTCACAAAAAAATATTTTGCCCTTGATCACATTTCTTACGGATTACTTTTATATTTTTATTATATTTTCTTTTATATTTTGCATTTCTTGTTTTGCGTTGTATTTACTTTTTATGTATTTTAATTATTTGTTTATTTTCTCATTCTCTTATTTCAAGTTTTATCTTTTATTCCAATTTTTACGAGGGTTAAGCAAAGAGAATTGGGAGTGACATCACGAAAGCACCATTTTAACAACATTCCTTTGTAGAGGAACAACCTTTCGCCCCAGTAAGACTTTTATGACCTTTCATACAGAACGCTAGAGTGGAGTGTGTGTGTGTGTGTGTGTGTGTGTGTGTGTGTGCTTTTTAATAAAGGCTTGTCCTTTGAAGCTGTTCTCATATCAAATTATTTTTCATCCTTGTCAGGATTTAATGGTAGATAAATAGATAGATAGATAGATGGATAAGAGATATAGGTAGACAGGTATAGACAGATATATATAGATAAATTTGGGATGGATGGATGGATGGACAGATGGAGATAGATAGATAGTTAAATACAGATGGATGAATGCATGGATGGATAGATAAATATACATGCATGGATGAATAAGCATAGATTGATACAGAAAGAGAGATTGACATGAGAGGGATGGACATTTTCGTATTACCGGTATATTTAATTTATTACAAAACTCTTTTAGTATTTTGTTTTAATATTAATGTCTCCTCCTCCTTTCTCCTCTCCCTTCTTCCTCTTCTTTTGTCTTTCTCTTTTCACTTTTACCTTCTTCCCCTTTGGTCAAGTCAGTGTAAATTTAATATTCTGAACTTTTAGGCCATTAGTATATGTCTCTCCTCTCCTCACTCTTTTTCTATTTCTCTTCTCATTTTCTTCTCCTTCTCCTTCTCGGTCATGTCTCTCTCCTCATCTCTTCATCCTCTCTTTCTCTCATCCTTTTATTTTGCCACTCCTTTTCTCTCGTCCTCTCATTTCCCCTTCTTCCTCTCTTCTCTTTTTTCTCTGTTCTTTCTCTCCTTCCTTTCTAATATCCACTCTTCCTTTCCTGTATTTCTCTTTTTTTTCTTCATCTCCTTTCTTTCTCTCTCTCTCTCTCTCTCTCTCTCTCTCTAGTTTAGGGCAATTGTGACAATATGAACTCTTAGGCATCACTGTATCTCTCTTCCTCGTCTCTCTCACTCTCTTCGTCTCTCCCCTCCTCCATCTATCTTTCCTTTCTTCCTCTTGCTATTTTTTTCTCTCTCTCTATTTCCTTTTTCCCTTGGTTCAGTTCACGCCTATTCTTCCTCCTCTTATTTATATTCGTCATCTTCCTTTCCTTTCTTTCATTTTTCGTACATCCCTCTTCTTTTCCTTCGGTTCTCCTCACTTGCCCATTCCGTTTTCCTTTTTCCCTCGTCTCTCTCTCCCTTTTATTTTCCTCTCCATTCCTCTTCTCCTGTCCGTTTTTCCTCTCCTCTCCTCCTCTCTTTCACCTCCCTCATCTCCTGCTTCTCTCTGCAATCTTCCACTTTAGGCAGATCAAGGGAAATGTGGTAATACTGTGAACTCTTCAGGTCTGCAACTTAACTCTTGGAGCTAAGGAGATGAGGGGAGAGAAAAAGAGGAGAGAAGAATATTGTGCGAGGGAGAAAGGAGGAGGAAGAGGAGGAGTGGGGAGGAGGGGAGAGAAGAGAAGGTGGAGGAGAGGATGAGGAGAGGCGGGGAAGAAGAGAAGGAAAGCAGGGAGAGAGGAAAAGAAAAGGAAGGTGAGAAGAAGGAAAATAAGGAGTAAAGAGGATGGAAACAAGGAGAAAGAGGAGAAACTAAGAAGGAAGAACAGAGAGGGAGGGGAGTAGAGAGAAAAAGGGAATGAAGCAGGGGGGGACGGGGAGGCGGTGGCTGAATCGGTAGAGAGGGAACCTGCAGTCCTGATGGACCCAGGTTCGAATCCCGGCTGGGGCAGGGAACAGTCTAAGGGTTTGAATTTCGTAAAAGCAGACTTTCCTGATCTACCAGATGACCACCCAACATGTCATAAAAGTACCCCCGCTAATATCAATACACCAGTCCTGTATGAGACAGCCTAGCTTGTATTCAATGTGGACGGGGGGTGTTAGCGCCGAAGTGGTGACATGTGGAGGCGTAGGAGGACTACTGGACCTTGGGATAGGCTACTGCTCCCGAGATATAGGCCCTGAAGCCTTTGCCCAGAGTCGGACACGTAAAAAAAAAAAATGAGGGGGAAGAGGGGGGGGAATATGTGGCAAATGTGAACTTTGAGGCCATGAGCGTATTAGAGAGAGAGAGAGAGAAAGAAAGAAAGAGAGAAGAAGAAGAAGAGGAAGAAAAAGAGGAAGGAAGAAGAAGAAGAAGAAGAAGAAGAAGAAGACTAGTGTGAGAACTAACTGGATAAGAAGACCACTATTTTCATATACATACTCTTATCATTATTAAGCTGTGCAAGCAAACATAGAGTGTGAGTAAATACCTACTAATATATCATCTTTAGGAATGTCGGATGAAGTAAGGTTAATTAGCCTCTCGTCAAAGCCATCCCACTCACTTCCTCCATTGGTCGTTATGGATTGTTACCCTTTTACTTAGATGACGTTTGTTGCCCATTCAGCCCGGTGACGTCTTTCCCAGTTTATCCTACAGTGAATATCGTGTGGCAGCATCAAGATTAACTGTTAAGGACGTTACCCAGTTTCTCAAGGGGGTATTAATATTGTATACTTTCGCCATATAGTTTTATTCAGCCCAAGAGATCATTTTGAGTGAAGGGGTTAAAAAATGTCTTGATAATGTACAGGCAGGCCCTCGCTTGGATGCTTTGTTTTGGACAATAAACGATTTTATTTAGCTGAAGGAAGCCCCTGCCGCCTAAAAGATTAACCTTATTATTAGGATGGCGTCTTTTACCATATTCTGGCTACCACCCGACGACTTCATTCTACGTAGAAGAGACCTCTAGAAATGAAGCTGCGTATGCTTTTTTTTTTTTTTTTTTTTTTCGATCAGTGACGACAAGGCTTGCTAGAAGGTATTTACTCTCATATTCTTATTTTTGTTCTTCATCAAAAACCCCTTTAATACAACTTCTTACATTACGGGTATATCTGCCTCGGCCGGACGAGATTATTCATCTTGGAGTAAAACTTTCCTAGTGAAGAGGTGCAGCTGTTGGCTCTGTAACTGGTCTGTGTTGATGGTGTATATTGTGTCCTTAATTGCAGTTTAAGTATTGCTGATACAGTACTTACTGGCATTGATTAAATATTTGAAATAGGTTTGTCATATAGTTGAAGTAGGTTTGTCATGTAGTTGAAGTGGGTTTGTCATGTAGTTGAAGTAGGTTTGTCATGTAGTTGAAGTGGGTGTGTCATGTAGTTGAAGTGGGTGTGTCATGTAGTTGAAGTAGGTTTGTCATATAACTGAAGTAGGTTTGTCATTTAGTTGAAGTAGGTATGTCATGTAGTTGATGCACGTTTGTCATGTAGCTTAAATAGGTTTGTCATATAGTTGAAGTAGGTTTGTCATATAGTTGAAGTAGGTTTGTCATATAGCTGAAGTAGGTATGTCATGTAGTTGAAGCAGGTTTGTCATATAACAGAAGTAGGTTTGTCAAGTAGTTCAAGCAGGTTTGTCAAAAATTTTTACAGTCGATGTTTTGTGTGTGTGTGTGTGTGTGTGTGTGTGTGTGTGTGTGTGTGTGGTAAACCTTACACTCAGACGCCTGTGACTTATGATCACTGGAATAAAATGATGTAACGTTGGCTTGAATAAAATACTAGAATTATCCCGATCATGAGAGGTACAGTGGTGCCAGTACTAACACTCAGGTTCCTTTCCTTACTCCCAGCTGAATAAAATCGTCTTGCGTTAGCGAGAATAAAATACTAGAGTTGTCTGCCATGAAAGGGTTAACAGACAGGAATCTGGGTGGATAAAAATGGGCAGATTAAATGCAGAACATAAATCTGAAAATTCCTCTTTGATCTAAGCAAGAACTAATGTGGCGTGTCCTTACTCAAAGGGAGTTCGGGCAAGAGTGTGATATGGAACTAAGCACATCACTCCGATGGCGTTTTTTATTTTATTCTTACTACCTTCAAACGCATACATTCACCTTGACAGGTACTTTTTGAACTGGAGGGGTTAGATGTAGCCTTCATTAATTCCTTCAGTGCGAGAGACCTTTCTTAAGTTCAATATAACTGTCTGGAGCGAGTAAATATTTAATGGAAAACTATCCCCATGGCCTGAAAGTGTTACGAACATATCTGTTTTCTTATCTCTCGCGTAACCACTCACGCATGGGGCAGAGTAGAAAGGTTTGAGCCGTTGGCGGAAGTGCGGAAAAATATTGATAATGTGGCTGGAGAAAAGCTTGACATTTGGTGACTCAGTATAGTAGCAGGGTAGAGACCTGTGACAAGTTCAGGGATTCTGAGGGAAAGGCTGTGTATATTGTCAAGGAAAAAGGCTTGAGCTGTAGCGCGAGAGCAAAAACAGAATTAAAAAAAAAAAGAATAAAAGCAAATATAAAAACAACTAGAACACCGTAAAATTGTTCAAGGACAGGTTTGATTTGAAAAAAAAAAAAAAAAAAAATCATAGCCATTGCCTACTAGAAGCTAAGCTACAAAGGGACACTGTTGTCAAGGTCAATGATCTTGTGCGACCTTAGGCCATCACAGTCAATAAATCCACCAAGTTTGGTAGTTTTAGCTTTAATCCTTGAAGGAAAATTAGGTGACATCCGGAATAATCTGAAAAACCCCAATTTTTTCCCAAGGCAACCTTAGAGAATAATCAACCAGTTAGAACCATACTCCTTCTCGAACTGCGTCTGTCTTGTAGAAAAATTTTGGAGATAGTGTAGCTGATTCACTTCTCTCTGTTCCAAATAAAATTCGGAGACAGACTGCCACCACATTTGGCCAGAAGAACCGGATAGCTGTCCGACTAAGTTGGCCAAGTTTGAAAGCTCTGTGTCAAATAGCCTTTGGAATATCGCAGTTTTATAATACTGTAAATACTATTATTATCTACTACTACCACTACTATTACTACTACTACTACTACTACTACTAATAATAATAATAATAATAATATAATGAAACAACAAGAAAACTTCCCACAGAGGTATGCGAAGATTCAAAAATAAAAGTATTAGGAATGGAGATTCAGGCCCCATTGGTTATCGTCCTTAGTGTGGTATGGTCTGTGGGGGGATGCGGTGATTTTGTGTGATTAGTTATGGGTTCCCGAAGTCTCTAACGTCGGTGAGAGTGAAGAACCTTGTCTTTAAAAATCGTTAGTGAGGCACATGTGGACAAAACAGAGCCAATCCTTGAGATAATTCTGCATTGAAAAGTACATTGACTGGGTAGGAACTTATGTTAAAGACGAAATAAAATAGTAATGATGTGACAAAAGTATCAATCTGTTAAATTTACCGTACAATGATGCGGCAGAAAAATGACACAAAGGAGAGAGAGAGAGAGAGAGAGAGAGAGAGAGAGAGAGAGAGAGAGAGAGAGAGAGTTACATACCTAATACCTTGAACTCTTTAGTTATAAGGCAGTACCTAAGAGCATTAGCAGGACGCAATAAAGGGTAATGGTGGCGAGAGAGAACCGATATTAGAAGGGGGGAAGATTGCTTTGGGGTGATCTCGATGGTATGTAAGATGGCATTGGGAAGACTTTGTGGAAGGGCAGATTGCTGTGAGAAGATCTTGGCAGCATGGAAGAATGGTTTGGAGACAGAATATTCATGATGTCTTTGGAGAACGATCGTAGAAAGTGGGAAGACTGCTTTTGTGATATCTTGCAAGCATGGAAGATTGCACTGGGAAGACTTTTGCAGGAGGGACTATTGCTCTGCGAAGTTCTGGAAAGCAGGGAAAATTGCGTGAGGAAGTTCTTGAAAACATGGAAGATTGTTTGTGAGATATTTCGGACCATAAAAGACGCCATTATAGTGAAGGTTGATTAGTTTGGGAGAGTGTGTAAGAAATGGAATCTAAAGTTGAATGTAGGTCAGAGTAAAGTTATGGTCTTCGAGAGAAGTGAAGTCAGTGAATGTACAGTGAGGTTGGATGAGGAGGAAATGGAAAATGTGAGTGCGTTTAAGTACTTGGGTAGTGTGATGAGTAAGGATAGAAGTTTAGAGGGCGAAGTGCTTGAAATGGTACAACAAGGAAGAAAGGTTGCTGGTTCCTTGAAAGCAGCGATAAGAAACAGAAAAGTGAGCATGGAAGTGCAAAAGTTACTACATGACAGTACTGTGATACCAGCTCTAAGGAAGTGAAGTTTGGACTTTGTTGGAGGGACGCAAGTCAAGAGTGAGAGCAGTGGGAATGAGTTATTTGAGAGGAGCATGTGGAGTCACATGGAGAGACAGACTGACAAATGAGGATGTGAAGGAGCGTTGTGGTGTGGAGGTATTTATGATCAGAAGCGTTAGGAGAAACACACGGGTGGTTTGGCCATGTGGAGAGGAGGGAGAGTGATAGACTGACAAGGAGAGTGTATGTGAGTGAGTTGGACGGGGTGGAGGAGAGGGAGGGGGGAGGCCAAGGATGAGATGGAGGAATGGAGTGGAGAGGTATATGAGAGAGGGGGGTATGAACGGGAGCAGGGCAGTGAAATGGAGGGGGACAGGGCGACATGGAGACGATTTGTTTGTGGCCACCCCTTACGGGATTAAGGCGTCTGGCAATAGAGATAAAGTAAATTACATCATGTGCAGGCATTACAGTTGTAGGTGTAGCTGCAGTTCTACAGAAGGTGTAGTTAGTACCTTCAGTACGATGACGTCTTTTGAAAATTATTCTTGCTACCACGAGACGGTTATATTCAGCTTATGAGTGTCCCTTCGTCGTGTGTGGGTAAAACATTTGGTATTAGATAGGTTGATAGACACAGATAGTTATAGCTAGATAGATAGATAGGCAGATAGATAGATAGGTAGATAGATAAAGATTACTGATTTACCGAGATAAATTTTGATAGACAATTCATTTAAATTTTGTAGTGCCTTGGTATTAATAGGTTATTTACATGGTCACTGAACGAAATTAAATCCTATTATATATGAAAATAGCAGAGTCCGATCATCCCAATGTAAGTGCACCACAAAACAGAATAAACGTTTCAATAAAAATTAACATTGAAAAAGTAACTAGTTCTTTCTTATTCTCTTTTTAAAATTAACTTCGACACATTTTATTTCAATGTGTAACCTCTCTCTCTCTCTCTCTCTCTCTGCCTGTCTATTATTAATAGGTTATTTACATGGTCACTAATGTAAGTGCACCACAGAACAGAAAAAACGTTTCAACAAAAATTAACATTGAAGAAGTAACTACTGTAGTTCCTTCTTATTCTCGTTTTATAATTAACTTGGACACATTTGATTTCAATGTATAACCCTCACCCCCGCTCTCTCTCTCTCTCTCTCTCTCTCTCTCTCTGCCTGTCTATCTGTGAACGTGTGTGTGTGTGTGTGTGTGTGTGTGTCGAAAGTAAACATAAAACGGTATTGCGCGTCCCTACGTCATTGTAAATGATTAAGAAGCTTTTACATCCCAGGTCCGTTTTCATCTGTCACCTTCTTCCTTCCCCACCTCACATTTCCCCCGCACACCTCACGTTTCCCTCCCCCTCCTCACATTTCCCTCCCACACCCCACATTTCCCTCCCACACCTCACATATCCTTTCCCTCCCCCACCTCACATTTCCCTCCCACACCTCACATTTCCCTCCCACACCTCACATTTCCCTCCCACACCTCACATTTCCCTCCCACACCTCACATTTCACTCCCACACCTCACATATGCCTCCCACACCTCACATTTCCCTCCCACACCTCACATATGCCTCCCACACCTCACATTTCCCTCCCACACCTCACATATGCCTCCCACACCTCACATTTCCCTCCCACACCTCACATTTCCCTCCCACATCTCACATTTCCCTCCCACACCAAACATTTCCCTCTCGCACCTCACATTTCCCTCCCGCACCTCACATTTCCCTCCCACACCTCACATTTCCCTCCCACACCTCACATTTTCCTCCCCCACCTCACATTTTCCTCCCCCACCTCACATTTTCCTCCCACACCTTACATTTTCCTCCCACACCTCACATTTTCCTCCCACACCTTACATTTTCCTCCCCCACCTCACATTTTCCTCCCACACCTTACATTTTCCTCCCCCACCTCACATTTTCCTCCCCCACCTCACATTTCGCTCCCACACCTCACATTCGCTCCCACACCTCACATTTCCCTCCCGCACCTCACATTTCCCTCCCACACCTCATATTTCGCTCCCCCACCTCACCTCCATATTGCAGGTGAGTAGTAAGCCCTCGCAGAACTTCAATGCATCACTTATTGTCCCTCCAACGGTGGGTGGGTATAAATCATAAGCTTTCTGCCAGAGTTCGTATTCTCGTTTTCTTAGGGAGCTCTCAAGGACCTCTTCCTCAGAGATTTATTTTGTGTAGAACATTTTAATTCTCTCATTGTAGGCCATGTAATACCCTGTCCAATTTATCATGACTATATTAACCATGTCTCCATCTTGCTGAGCTATAATAAGAGACTAGCACTGTAAGGCAAGTCATGCAGAGTTGCTGTGGAAAAGAATGCGGCGTTAATGTCATATTCTACCACTGAGCTCTATTCTCCAGCAGCTTTATGTATACGAACTAAAAGTATCACTCATGTATCGATATAGCGTACACACACACTTAAAAAAAAAGAAAAAAGAAACATGGAAGAGAATATTAACTCTATCAATCCGATGATGAGTTTTATTGATTTATTTTTGCCACACCATACGATTTTGTTCAGATTATGGAAGACGTCTTTTGTTAGTGATGAAGTAAATGATGGCTGTATGTAGCATAATCCATCCAGTTTTGAAGTCTGTCCTAAGCTTAACAAAATCTCCAAGAATCAGCAGGAATAAAAGGATAATGTCTTTGAATGTACACTACAATGAGCAAAATATGTGTCACGCCCTGGAGGTCGATTGATTAGCAACGAGTAATAATCCTTAAAGATAATGCTTTTGAATATAATAATGAATTTTGTGCACTGTGTTGGTTTTTCTACAAGCATGTACACTGTTAATGAGACCAGTTGATGGGAATACTGATATATATATCGCACGGATATTGCATTTGAATATAATATGAATTATGGGTCCTGTGTTGTCCTACGAGTGTAATGTTGTGTTCATAAAGGTGTGCTGGTGTAAACAGGAAACTCATTAATGGTCATAATTATCTGCCATGTCGGAAGTAATTAAAATGTGTTTGCACCTGTATTTTTGTATTTATTTATTCATCTGGTTTTCTGGGGTTCCAGATCTTGAAAGCCTTGGCCTCTAGACCCCACTTTTTGTAAGCTGGATGTTGACTATGATCAGGTTAGTTTCATGTACATATTTCATGGGTCAAGGTCCTGAATTTTAATAACTTTTGTCCTAAATGGTCTGGGTTCTGATTCACGGTGGTTCTTTTTTTCTTTCTTTTCTCTGCAGTCTTTCGTCTTGTTTCAGTATGTAGAAAAAGGTTCCGTAACGGTATTAATATGAACAAAAAGAAATAATCAAGAAACAGGTGCCGGAGAACCTAATAATCATACGAGAATAACCCCTCCAAAACTCACCTAAACGCTATGGGTTGTATTCTCGTCAGTTTAGGGGCCATAAACCTCTTCCTTAGCACCATATTTCAGTGTATGGTGTGTTAATATTCTCTAGCAAGTTATGTATGTTATCTTTGTCGATATAAAAAAGCACACACACACACACACACACACACACACACACACACACACACACACACACACACACACACACACACACACACACACACACACACACATGACAGAGTGTAATATGCAAAATAAGTCGCTCAGTGCTGGACAATTGATAAGGCCTAATATGCAAAATGAATCACTAAGTATGAGACAGGTGATAGGACGTATTATACATAAGAAATCAAGTATGAAGTAGATGATAGGCCGTTATATGCACAGTCAGTGAGTGAATGAAATCAAAGTGGCAGACAGCAAAGATCCAGTAACACTATGTTATGATTTGAAGGTATTGTAAGGAGTAGAGAGAACACGGCAAAGGATAATTAGATACTAAAGGGGGGATTTTACTTAGGTGAAGAATATGGAGGTCTTGGTATTGAAATGATCTTGGCCCTGAAATGGTCTTGGCGTAGAAGTGGTCTTGGCGTAGAAGTGGTCTTGGCGTAGGAGTGGTCTTGGCGTAGAAGTGGTCTTGGTGTAGAAGCAGCTTGGCAACGAGTGGCTTGGCGATGAAGGATTGATTGAAAGAGTTGACCCAGGAGTGGTCAGTGTCAGTGAGAGGTCCTTAAACTATCCATGGCATGAACCGACATATCTAACCTGATGGGAGCAGAGCGAAAATAAAGGCCGGAAGAAATACGGAAATATCAAGAAGAGAGGTAGAACAGTAGAGAAGAGGAGAGGAAGATCGGAGACAAAAAGGCCCCTTTTAGTCACCTGTTGCAACAAGAAGAGGTACTGAGGAAGTATTCTTCCCTCCCCCCCTCCCTAGAGGTTGATGATAAGGCACAATATACAGAATAAGTCATCAAGTATGAGACAGATGAAAAAGCGTAATATGCAAAATAAACCACCACTATGAGGTGGGTGAAAAACACACACCCTTCAAAGCTTTAACCCTAACTCTACTGTACGTACACACACGTCGCAATTATATTACTACTCTCACTGCCAGTAATCCAGTAATAAATGTGTGTGTGTGTGTGGGGGGGGGGGAGAGAGAGAGAGGGAGAGAGAGAGAGAGAGAGAGAGAGAGACAGACAGACAGACAGAACAGTATATTTGTGTGTGCGCACGCCTTTGTGTGTATGTAGGTCTATATGTATGAATGTATGTATGTATGTGTAAATGAATGTATATGTACGTAATGTATGTATTTGTGACGTGTGAGTCCCGTTTTATGGCGTGTTTGTGGAGCGCTTTAGCAGCGGTGTGTACTGTATAACTGTCAACCGTATATATAATTAACGACGAAATTTTGTGCCAACTTGCGGTGTGATCAAATTTTTGCGAAATTACAATGGACAGCGTATCATACAGATCGACATACACGAGGGCTGGCCTGACATTGCGTATACGTATTGATATTTAACCCCTGTAATTCGATGATGATTTAAAATTTTATTATTGATTGCACCAGTCGAATACATATCTTTCGGTAGATTTCTAGTATCGACTGGATTAACGAAGGCTACAACTAAATTATTTCGCTCCAAAAATTTGACAATATACATTATTATTAAACTCCTTGAATCCAATGATGATTATCTTTGCTATCCCAAGGCGATTTCGTTCATTTTAATTGGTTATTTTTCGAGCTGCATTAGTTTGATATAGCCTTCACTAAGCCTAAAACTACTTTAAAATTTTCCCAGTGGATAAAATAGTATGACAGCAGCGTAAATATAATATACTGAGTTTTGACAATGATATCATGTGCGCACGCAGAGTACGTTGCTTGTAAAAAGGCGATAGCTGCTGGCACATTAGATTCAAGCATTGTTAATACGAGGTATTTATATATTATGACTCACAGCGAGCGAGAGTCGAGTCGAATCACGCCAAGCTGGTTCGAATCAAGTACCGTCGGTCTCATCTGGGCGGCGCAATTTTGATAGTTTCTCGTCAGTCATAGGGACTTGGTTGTGCTGGAAGCATTACTGTGAAACTGGATGATTTAATTTACTTCATGAGCTGCGTGCCGTCCGTGATCCTGCTGATCGGAGTCACCAAGTTGAACTGTGATATCAACATTGTGAAGAAAGGTTGCTGCCGATCTCATTTCTGCTAGTAAGATAACTTTCAAATATTTTCAGCATTAACTAGTATTCTAAATTTTCATATGTGTTCACTCAGCCGTAAGTAGCGTCACAACCACATACACAAAACTAATGCCCAGTAGCCAAAAAAGATTTATCAGTCGATGGAAGAGAAGTGTGGTGAATTTACCAGTACTGCTGTTCCCTCAGTCCCGGAACGGCTGGTATTTTAGAGTACAGAGAACACACGTGAACATAAGGCATGGGTAAGTGAGAGTGAACGGTGGAATACTTCACTTCGGGAACATACAATATTCCAAGATCTTGCGTTGATATCAATAATAGATGTCATTCTAAGATACCTCACTAGCATGTGAGTTTTGATATTATCATCTCTTATACCCGTCTTCTGCTACACCCCCAAGGTATCATCCCCCCAGCTAACCTGTCACCCCCTCCAGGGACCTTTTTCTTAGTTGACAAGTTTCCCTCACATGGACCTATATTCCTCCAGGGACCGCTCAAGGGCATTTTCTTTATGGATTTATATTTTCCTTACGGACCTATCTTCTCGATGGACCTATGTTGCCCAACAAACCTGTTTTCCCCTATGGATCTATTTTCCCACTTGGATGTATTTTCCCACTTGGATGTATTTTCCCCCATGGATGTATCTTCCTCTATGGATCTATTTTCCCCGTGGACTTATTTTGACCCATGAACCTATTTTGCCCCTCGAACCTAAAAAGCACCAATGGGCCTGTTTTACTCATTGAACTATTCTCCACCAACCTATTTTCTCCATCGACCAATTTACTCTAGCAGTGAAGGTGGCTGTTGTGTTTATGTATGCAACGATTTATCTTGCTCTCATATTCCTGAACTTGATTCTTCTGAATTCTCTACTCTCTGGCTTCTGCTCTCTTGTCATTCTCTGACTAATTATATCTGCGGTTTACATCTCTCCTAATTCTACTGACTATCAAAAATTCTTCGACTATCTTAATTCTGCGATGGAACACAGTCTATCCATTTCTCCTAACTCTGAAATCTACATTCTAGATTTCACTGTTCACCACCACCTTTGGCTTGTCTCTCCTTTCACTGATCCACCTGGTGAACAAGCCTACATCTTTTCTATCCTTAATGACCTAGAGCAGCTTGTACAGCACCCTACCCGTATCCCAGACCGCCTTGGAGTGAGCTCCAACATACTTGACCTCTTTCTTACAACTAATCCTTCTGCTTACACTGTCAATTCTTCCTCTCCGTTGGGCTCCTCCAGTCACAGCCATTGTATTTTGACTTGTCCTATCGCTGTGGTACGGCCTGTGGACCCTCCAAGGAAATGTCAACTGTGGCACTTTGGAGCTGCAGATTGGGAGGCCCTCAGGCAGTACTTCTTTGATTTTCCCTGGAATGATTATTGCTTCCATGGCCGGGAGCCATCTGAGTGTGCATTGCGCATTACTTAGGTTATTCTTTCAGGCATAGAAGCATACATTCCCTTGTCATATCCTTTGATTAATGCAAGAAAGCCTTGGTTTAATCACGCTTGTTCTAATGCTGTCCGCAACAAGGAGAGGGCATATAAAAGGTACCAGAGCCAACCCATCCCTGAATCACATCTTGCTTATCTTTCTGCCCGGAATCGTGCTAAGTCTGTTCTTTACTCTGCTAAAAATAATTTCATCCGTACTAAATGCTCTCAACTCTCTAACTCAATATCTTCCCGTTCCATTTGGCACCTTGCCAAAAACCTCTCTAACAAATTTACCTCATCATCCTTCCCTCCTCTTTTCTATTCTGATGGCTCTGTAGCTATTTCTTCTACTGATAA
>NC_137016.1:34239601-34307101 GCF_032717465.1 Coenobita brevimanus | reverse complement strand
TAGTCTTCCCTTCAGTGTCTCCATCACAAATAGTCTCCCCTTCAGTGTCTCCAGCACAAATAGTCTCCCCTTCAGTGACTCCAGTACAAATAGTCTCCCCTTCAATGTCTCTTTCAGTATAAATTGTCTCCCCTTCAGTGACTCCAGTACAAATAGTCTCCCCTTCAATGACTCTTTCAGTATAAATTGTCTCCCCTTCAGTGACTCCAGTACAAATAGTCTCCCCTTCAATGACTCTTTCAGTACAAATTGTCTCCCCTTCAGTGATTCCAGCACAAATAGTCTCCCCTTCAATGACTCTTTCAGTACAAATTGTCTCCCCTTCAGTGATTCCAGCACAAATAGTCTCCCCTTCAATGACTCTTTCAGTACAAATTGTCTCCCCTTCAGTGACTCCAGTACAAATAGTCTCCCCTTCAATGACTCTTTCAGTACAAATTGTCTCCCCTTCAGTGATTCCAGCACAAATAGTCTCCCCTTCAATGACTCTTTCAGTACAAATTCTCCCCCCTTCAGTGATTCCAGCACAAACAGTCTCCCCTTCAGTGACTCCAGTACAAATAGTCTCCCCTTCAATAACTCTTTCAGTACAAATTGTCTCCCCTTCAGTGATTCCAGCACAAATAGTCTCCCCTTCAGTGACTCTTTCAGTACAAATTGTCTCCCCTTCAGTGACTCCAGTACAAACAGTCTTCCCTTCAGTGACTCCAGTACAAATAGTCTCCCCATCAGTGACTCTAGCACAAATAGTCTCCTCTTCAATGATTCATTTATTACAAATAGTCTCCCCTTCAGTGACTCCTTCAGTACAAGTCGTCTTCCTATATGGCTTTCTTTTCATAGTCTTCATTATATTCATTTTGATGGTATGAATGCTAGAACCGTATGGAGGTAAATAGGCTAATTAAAAAAAAAGATATTTAAGAGTCGTCACGTTGTTAAAGGCAGAGACGATATCAGCGTATTACAAAAATACGTAGGGATGCTAAAATATTAAAGAACGGGGCATATTCTAAAAGAGAACCTTGCTGATAGGAACAAAGGGAGAATAATAGCGAAGGAAACAGTAACCAAAGAAATATATAATATGGTCTGATTCTTCAAGTCGGTGATGAATTTAATGAATTTAAAAGGCACATGAAGCTGCTGAAAGATTAGAAGTGCAGGGTATTTTGCAAAACAGAAAAAACTGCCATCATAAACACGAGAAGGGTAGTGAGAGAAGTAACAATAGTTAAAAAATTGTTAAATTGAAGCTAGATACGAAAAAAAAAAAAAAAAAACTTAAAAAGTAAGTAGAGATGTCAGGAAATTAAAGTGGACTACAGGATATAACTCAGAGAATCTTTGGCAATGGATGGGAGAAGCAATAAGATAAAGATCTATCTATCTATATCTATCTATCCATCTATCTATCTATCTATCTATCTATCTATCTATCTATATATATATATATATATCTATCTATCTATCTATCTATCTATATACCTAGGCTGCTTCCCCCAAGGAAAGGGAGGTAGCCGAGACAGGACGACTCACTCTCCATTTACTCATCCATTCAAACACATTCATTTGCATCTTAGCCCCAAAGGGGAGAACGGACAGATCCTCACCGCACCACACCGCACAAGGGTCAACTGGGCAAATGCAATCAGTGACATCCGCAGCAGGGCCCGACAGCAGAACTGGTTTACCCCTGCCACATCATAACAGACCCATCCCCTTACCCGCACCTGACCTGACTAGCTGATCAGACCAAATGCGGGAGAATATCCCCTCAGGGCTGCGTCATCACTTATTCATTCACAATTTCTCTCCATTTATTTCTGTCACGCACAGCCACTCTTCCTTGCTCAACAGACATCCCTCTCGCATCCAGCGCTCTCTTCACACTGTCCATCCATCCTATTCGTGGTCTTCCTCTCAGCCTTACACCTCTCACATCAGATCTAGTTATCTTTTTCACCAATCGCTCATTATCCATTCTCTCCATATGTCCAAACCATTGCAACACCCTCTGCTCAACTCTACCAGCCATCTCCCGAACAACTCCAGTTCTCCTTCGCACTTCATCATTTCGCACCCGATCCATACGCGTCACTCCACACATACTCCTCAGACATCTCATCTCCATTACATTCAAACTTTTCCTCTCTGCTACACCCATATTCCATGTTTCAGCTCCATATAATGCAGTCGGTACCACAACACCCTCATACAGCCTTCTCTTTACATCCATTCTAAGCGAACGACATTTAAACACTTTTTTCATTCCTCCCAGCACCTTTCCTACTTCATTTATTCTAAACTTCACTTCTGCATCTATTCTTCCATCCACAGCAACATGTGACCCTAGATATTTAAAACAATCTACCTCCTCAAGCAACTCACCATTCAAAACTATATTCATCCCCCTACCATCTATCAACCTCGTACACTTCATCACTTTACTCTTATTCTCATTTACTTTCAATTTCCTCCTTTCACACACCCTTCCAAACTCCTCTACCAACTGTCTCAATCTCTCCTCTGAATCAGTCACCAGTGCAGTATCATCTGCAAACAGCAGCTGCTTCAGATTCCACTCTCCTCCATCAACATTTACCAGACTCAGACCACCTAAAACTCTTGCATTCACCTCCCTTACAACACCATCCATGTAAATATTAAACAACCAAGGCGACATCACACATCCCTGTCGCAGCCCCACTCTCACGGGAAACCAATCACTCACAGCATTTCCCACTCTTACACACGCTCTACTATTTACATAAAAACTTTTCACCCCTTTTAGTAACCTACCATCAAGTCCATACAATCTTAAAACAGTCCACAAAGCCTCCCTATCAATTCTATCATACGCTTTCTCTAAATCCATAAATGCCCAAAACACATCCTTGCCTTTCGCTAAATACTTTTCACACACTTGTCTCACAGCAAACACCTGATCAACGCATCCCCTCCCTCTCCTAAAGCCACACTGCTCATCACTAATCACTCCCTCTGTACCCTCTCAAACTCTCATAATTAACACTCTACCATACACCTTACCTACAACACTCAACAGACTTATACCCCTAAAGCTAGTACATTCATACTTATCACCCTTGCCTTTATACAACGGGACCACACAAGCACTTGCCCAGTCAATTGGCACCATACCTTTCTCAAAGCACACATTCAACAATCTTTCTAACCAGTCAACAATAGTCACTCCACCACCCTTCAGGCATTCCACAGCACACCCATCCATACCTGCAGCTTTCCCTGTTTTCATCTCCTTTACTGCCTTCTCCACTTCTTCCTTCGTGATCAAAGAATCATTCAACTCTCCCAACACATTTATTCCTTGCACCCTTCCATCCGCCACAATCTCAGCCACCCTTTCCTCCTCTACATTTAACAATCTTTCAAAATACTCTGCCCATCTCTTCCTTACTGCATCCATCTCAATTAACATCCTTCCATCCTCTGCTTTTACTCGTTCTTCCTTCCCAGACTCTCCCTTTCGCACCCTTTTCACCTCCTTCCAAAACATTTTCTTATTCTGCTGAAAATTCTCTGTCAGCCGCCTACCCCACCTCTCATCTGCTGCCACTTTAGCATCACGCACAGCCCTTCTCGCTCTATTCCTCTTCTCCTTATACCTTTCATATGACATCTCATCCTTCCTCTGCAGCCACACTTCATATGCACGTCTCTTCTCAGCCACAGCCATACTTACTTCCTCGCACCACCATTCACTTCCTTTTCTTACACCACCACCCACACGTCTCACACCACACACCTCTTCTGCATGCCCCACCAGAGCACTCTTAAACAACTGCCATTCCTCCTCCACGCTGCCATTTTCCCGATCTTTCACTGCGTTCCACTCATCTTTCAATTTCTCCTGATACTCTATCTTTTTCTCTCTTTTATCCAACTCACTCACTTTCAAAACCTCCCTGCCACACCTAACCCTCCTAGCTCTCATCCATCTCTTACCTACTCTTAACTTTCCCTCCACCAGGTAGTGGTCAGACATACCTCCACCCTCCCCTCTCAGAACTCTCACATCCAACAATCTTCCTATTACATTCCTAGACACAACCACATAGTCCATCAAGGCTCTATCAACAACCCTTCCACCCTCCTGTCTCACCCATGTATACTTATAAATATCTTTCTTCTCAAACAGCGTATTCCCAATCACCATCTCTCGCTCAACACACATCGCTATCATTCGTTCCCCATTTTCATTTCTTCCAGGCACACCATGCATACCAACTACACCTTCAACTGCTACATTTCCCACTCTAGCATTCAGATCTCCCATCATTACCACATTCACATTCGCTTCAAAACTCTGCAGACACTCATCAACATCATTCCAGAAAGACTCCCTCTCTTGTTCATCCCTTTCACTACCAGGCCCATATGCACTCACAAACACCCACAACTCACGTTCAAATTTCGCTTTCACCCACATCAGTCTCGATGACACCTCCTTCCATTCAATCACACATTGCTGAACTTCCGGACTCACTAACAAGGCCACACCTTCTCTTGCCCTTCCTCTGTCAACACCTGACAATCTTCCATTCACACTTCCAAACATAGATTCCCCCTTCCCTTTCATCTTCGTTTCACTCAAAGCTAACACATCCAACTTTCTTCTCACAAACATTCTCCCAATCTCCTCCCTTTTAGCCTCAATCGTACTACATCCACGCACATTCATAGACCCAATCTTCAGGGTACGGGGATAACTCCATCCCCCATCCCTTTCTCTGGCCTGTCTCTTTTTAGGAACTACAAAACAGAGGAGGGGGTCCTTAGTCCCCTCACCCCGCCCCTTTTAGTCGCCTTTTACGACACGCAGGGAATACGGTGGCAGTATTCTTCCTAACACAACCTGGCCGCAGAGTAGTAGTACCACCCCATAGTGTTTTATTTGAATCCTTGGCGGCATCAGGTGAGGGAAAAGTTGACCGCCAGAATCAGGGTGGGTTCAATTCCTTAATGGAAGAGACTTGTGCTAATGGTGTTGATACGGCTTTAAAAGACGAGCGGTGTGTGTGTGTGTGTGTGTGTGTGTGTGTGTGTGTGTGTGTGTGTGTGTGTGTGCGCGCGCGCGCGCGTGCGCGAAAAAGAGAGTATGTGGATGTATGTGGAGTAACTGAAACTAAATGGAGAGGAGAAAGTGTGAGACAATGGGATTATGGATGGGGTATATGTGCAGGAGTAGGTGAAAATGAGAGGGCATAAGAAGGAGTGTGTATTGTTGTGAGTAAAAGATGGAAGAAGAACATAAGAGAGTATGGATCAGGTGGCTCAAGGATTGTGTGGGTAATATTGAAAGTTGGAATACAAATATGGTCAATTGTGTGTGCATATGCGCCAACGCAAGATTTTGCAAGAAGAGTGAGAGAAGAGTTCTGGACAAATGTGGAAGTGTGCATGGAAAAGTTTGAAAGGAATGAGAGAGTGTTTTTGGTTGGTGATATGAATGTTAAAGTAGGGAATGTGAAGGTGGATGGAATAGTTGGTGAGTGGGGTGTGCCTGCTAAGATAGATGAGAATAGCAGTGCGACAGTGGACATTTGTGCTGAGAGGGGGTTGGTGATAGGCTATACCCTCTTCAGGCACAAAATGATTCACAGTTATACATGACTAGTGATGAGAAGGGTGGGTGGTGTACTAAATGAAAGGAAGGCAGTGATTGATTATGTGTGTGTGGATGACAGGATGACAAGGTGTTTAATGGATGCAAGAGCTTATAGAGGTTGGGGGAGTGGACTTTTTGACCACTACTTGGTGGTGGCCAGAATTAAGATCCAAGTAAGATGGAGAAATAGAAGAAGGGAAGGACGGGAGGAAGGAGTAGTTGCAAGGAGAGTGGAAAGGTTACAAGAGGATGAGAAAAAGGCAGAATATAAGAGAGAAGTAGAGGAACGATTGGATAAATATGATTTTAAGCAGTTGGGGGACGTGGAAGGTGTGATCAAGATATTCACAGAAGAAATATGTGCAGCATGTGATGTGATGCATGGGGTGAAGAGAAGACCAAAGGGGGTGCAAGGAACAGCATGGTGGAATGAAGAGGTGAGACAGGCTGTGGCACAAAAGAAGAAAGCATACAATGAATGGATGAGAAATAAGGGCATGGAAGAAGTTGAGGGGCGGAAGAGAGATATATATGTAGAAAGGAAGAGAGAGATGAAAAGATTAGTAAGAGGGAGTAAGAAGAGAGTGGATGAGGAATTCGGAAGGAATTTGAGTGTAAAGTGGAGGGGCTGTAAGAAAATGTTCTGGAAAGAGGTGAAGAGAGTAAGACAGGGTGGCAGTGAAGTTAGTAGGGGAGTGAAAGATAAAAATGGTGGATTACTAGTGGAGAAGGGAGAAAAAGTGAGCAGATGGAGAGAACACTTTAAGGAATTGTTGAACAAAGAGAATGGAAGTAATGCGAGTATAAGTGGCTAGTGAATGGCTGGGAGGAGGGAGGTGAGAAGACAGGAAGGAATTAGTAGGATAGAAGTTGTGGAAGCAGTGAAGAAAGTCAAATTGGGGAAAGCCCCAGGAAATGATGGGGTGTGTGGTGAAATGCTGAAGCATGGGGGAGAGATAGTAGTAGAATGGATGTGCAAGATGTGCAGATTGGCCTGTGAAGAAGGTAGAGTCCCGGAGGATTGGAAGTCAGGTATAATTATTCCCTTGTAAAAAGGAGAAGGGGAAAAAGAAGTGTGTTAATCATAGAGGCATTTGTCAGCTTAGTGTAATATGAAAAGTGTATGGTAGGACACTTGTTGACAGTTAGAGAAATAACAGAGGAATTAGTTGGAGAAGAACAGGGAGGCTTTAGGAAGGGAAGAGGTTGTGTAGGTCAGATATTCATTCTTAGATCCCTAGTGGAAAAGTGCCTAGAGAAGGGAAAGAAGTTGTATGCGGCCTTCATGGATTTGGAGAAAGCATATGACAGGGTGGATAGACAAGGATTGTGGAAAGTATTAAGAATATATGGAGTGGATAGGAAATTGTTGAATGCTGTGAAGAGTATGTATGCATGTGGATGGTGAACTGAGTGAATTATTCTCTTTGAAGGTTGGGTTGAAATGGAGATGTGTAATGTCTCCATGGTTGTTTAGTCTGTACATGGATGGGGTAATAAAAGAGATACAAGGTAGGGCAGTGGGTGCTGGAGTGGCCCAAGTGAGAGAGGGTAGTGTTTGTAAACTCTCTGTACAGTTGTTTGCAGATGATACTGTGTTGATAAGTGAAGACGAAGGGGAGCTGCAAGGCTTGGTGGATAAGTTTGAGAGAGTGTGTAAGAAACGGAATCTAAAGGTGAATGTAGGGAAGAGTTAAGTGATGGTCTTTGAGAGAGATGAAGTCAATGAATGTACAATGAGGTTGGATGGTGAGGAAATGGAAAATGTGAGTATGTTTAAGTACAGTCACGCGTACTAATTTCTGCTTAGGGGTTACCCCTTCCTTCCCCCCTCTACCCTGGACAGAGGGAAGGGGGGAATCGCGAACAAGTCTACCCCGCCTTCTGCCCCCAACTCCCCCACCCTCCACCTCCAGTTGCCAGTTACCGATTAGACGCAAATTTTCTCATGTCCTGTAAACATGACTAAACTGTCGTCGCACACGCTTTCAATGGCCAAGATTTGGACTATATTTTTAGAATAAATTATTACCGTATTGAACTGCATTCTCAAATTGAATGAGGAGTTTGACTGGGACAGGGAAGGTTTGGAGCCAGCAGATCCAGTTGTTAGAATGACTATATTTGTAGTCGCCACGCTGTCAGTGCAAAATTTAAGTCGTGTTTGTGTGTGTGTGTGTGTGTGTGTGTGTGTGTGCAGTTTATAAGCCCAGCTACCCAGCTGTGTGAAGTGGAACGGTCACTCTAATAAAAATTACGAATATTGGTCTGGTGTTCTCTATTTGAACTTGGCACATAATGAGAAATACAATTATATATAAAAAAAAAATTTAGCTTTCCATACATCTGACCTAAGTGTGTGTGATAAATGTTGCCCGCACACGATATACGAAGGAACGGTGACGGTATAACTGACTGCTGATCAGGCCTAAGGTGGGGGGAGGGGAGGGGTGAGAGGCGGGGAAGACTTAAGACAAAGAATGAGAGAAAAGGGGGAGAGGGGGAGAGAAGCAAAGAGAAAGTTATATAAATTTAAAAAGAAAGAGTGAGTGGGAAAAGTAAATTCAGAAAGAGAGAGAGAGAGAGAGAGAGAGACAGCTGGGGGAAGTGAAAAGGTAAGCACTGGAACCCAAAATTGTGCAGCGGATGACACTGGATTACAATGATGGTGAATATTTTCAGTTTGAGAATGCAGTTCAATACGGTAATAATTTATTCTAAAAATATAGTCCAAATCTTGGCCGTTGAAAGCGTGTGCGACGACAGTTTAGTCATGTTTACAGGACATGAGAAAATTTGCGTCTAATCAGTAACTGGCAGCTGGAGGTGGAGGGTGGGGGAGTTGGGGGCAGAAGGCGGGGTAGACTTGTTCGCGATTCCCCCCTTCCCTCTGTCCAGGGTAGAGGGGGGGAAGGAAGGGGTAACCCCTGAGTAGAAATTAGTACACGTGACTGTACTTGGGGAGTGTGATGAGTAAGGATGGAAGTTTGGAGGGAGAAGTGCTTGACAGGGTACAACAAGGAAGAAAAGTTGCTGGTTCCTAGTAAGAAGTGATAAGAAACGGAAGTGAGCATGGAAGTGAAAAAGTTGCCACATGACAGTATACCAACTCTGACGTATGGAAGTGAAGCTTGGACGTTGTTGGAAGAGCACAAGTCAAAAGTGAGGGCAGTGGAAATGAGTTATTTAACCCTTCCCATCCCGACCACTTTTCCACCACTGACTCCCCCCAATCCCGACCATTTTTGGAAAAATTTTTTTTTGGCTCAAACCTCTGCTTTTGTTGAGAAACTTTGAAAATTGATAGAGAAATCGCTCACCTAAGGTTTAAAATACTTGATACAGGTAGGAGTACCTCCTTACCTTACTGGGTTTTCTAACTGGCTGGCACCAAAGAAAACGAGTTCTATGGGAGGATAACTATTTCACACCACTCATAAACGGTACTTATTTTTTTACCTGGTACGAATTTATATGTAGTACGAGAGTATATTGGTTTTCACTTAGTAATATAGGCATTATAAGCATTGTTTCACTCACTAACTCATCACCATACCTGACCTTTTTTTTGCCACACATTACCTGATCATCATTTCTGACTGTTTCTTCCTCTAATGTTATGTAAAGTTTGTCCTCCACATTGTCATTGATTGGGGTATCACTCTGGCCCTGAATTTCGTACCGTGGCATGACATGGCTTTACTGGCCAGGTCACTGATAACAGGTGAATTGCTGAGACAATGGTGTGCAGGGGGGGGGAGGAGGTCATGCTGGGTAGGGCATTGTCCCTGCCTGGCGTCTTGTAGAGGAAGATGTCACGTGTATACGTACCAAAAATCACTCTCGAAAATTGATAATTGTGCAAATTAGGGGCCTTGCAATTGATTCGCGTTTATGTATGTCGACGGGATTGGCAGTGACAAAACGTGTGGACGTTAAAGAACGTCAACGGGACACCGCGGGTTAACGGGCTTCGTTTTTGTACTCTCATGTTTTTAATCTTGTTTTGATCGTTATAACATATAAAAATCTTAACTGTGTATATTTCTCGAGTGTAGATTTTGCTCTGGAGATGGAATAAGTATTTTCCAAAACGTCACAAATAAAGACTCTAACTTCGCCACAATGTTTGTGTTCTGCCTGGTGATCCTTTTCCTATATATAGATAGATAGATAGACAGATAGATAATATCTGTATATTTCTCCAGCAGGTATTCCTTTAGACAAATCTGATTGAAAAATACAACTTCTGCATTTATGAACTTTCAAATTCTTTCAGCTTTCCTGATACCAGACTTTTAGTCCTGGTTTAACCCGTCACGTCCCAACCACTTTCGCACCTCCGACACCCCCCAGTCCCGACCATTTTTGGAATTTTTTTTTTTTTTGCTAAAACCTCCGCTTTTGGTGAGAAACATCGAAAATTCATAGAGAAATCGCTCACCTTAGGTTTAAAATACTTGATACAGGTAGGAGTACCTCCTTACCTTACAGGGTTTTCTATCAGGCTGGCACCAAAGAAAATGAGTTCTATGGGAGGATAACTATTCCACACCACTCCTAAATGGTATTTATTTATTTGTTTGGTACGAATTTATATGTAGTATGAGAGTATATATTTTTTCAAACAGTAATATAGGCATTATAAGGATTGTTTCACTCACTAACTCATCACCATCCCTGACCTTCTTTTGCCACATTACCTGATCATTATTTCTGACTGTTTCTTCCTCTAATGCTATGTAAACTTTGTCCTCCACATTGTCATCGATTGGGGAATCACTCTAACCCTGAATGTCTTTATCGGCCAGGTCACTGGTAACAGGTGAATTGCCAAGACAATGGCGTGCGGGGGGGGGGAAGATTACGCGGTAAAAGGCATTGTCCCTGCTTGGCATCTTGTAGAGGAATAGAGGAAGGTGTCCCGTATATACGTACGAAAAATCACGCGCGAAAATTGAAAATTGTGCAAATTAGGGACCTTGCAATTGCAAAATGTATCAGTACATTGATGGGACTGGCAAATGCAAAATGTTGCAACGTACCCATACGTCGATGGGATGTCTTGGGTTAAGACGAGCCTGTGGACTCACATGGAGAGACAGGTTGACAAATGAGGAAATGAAGGAGCGTTGTGGTGTGGATGTGGATGTGATAGGAAGCGTTAGGATGAACACACTGAGGTGGTTTGGCCATGTGGAGAGGATGGAGGGTGATAAACTGACGAGGAGAGTGTATGTGAATGAGATGGAGAGGGGGAGAGGGAAGGGGAGGCTGAGGATGAGATGGAGGGATGGAGTGGAGAGGTATATGAGGGGGGTGTGAGTTGGGAGCAGGGCAATGAAATGGCGGGAGAGAGGGCGACGTGGAGGCGATTTGTTTGTGGCCACCCCGTTCGTTATTAAGGCGTCTGGTAATAGACAGACAGTGTGTGTGTGTGTGTGTGTGTGTGTGTGTGTGTGTGTGTGTGTGTTTCTGTGTGTGTGTGTGTGTGTGTGTGTGTTTCTGTGTGTGTGTGTGTGTGTGTGTGTGTGTGTGTGTGTGTGTGTGTGTGTTTGTCTGTGTGTGTGTGTGTGTGTGTGTGTGTGTGTGTGTTTGTCTGTGTGTGTGTGTGTAAATGAGACTTTGATCGCAACATTGAGTGGATATATGAGCTGGTTCTTTCGTGTGTTTTTGTAAGTTTATGTGAATATGAGTGTTTTTCTTCCATTAAGATAGTTTCACCGGAGGTCAGTGAAATTCGCTGGTATACTGTCTGAAGTACGTAATTAATCCATAAGGGGTCAGATGCAAAAAAGGACTAGACCTATTGGAGGTAGTTTCTAGTTCTTTCAGCCAGATACATCCCAGTTAAGCCGAAAAAAGAAAATCCCTTATATGAGCCTGAAGATGATGTAAGGCGTCGTCATAGTGAATGAATTAAACGCAGAAAGACACCAGTTAAGAGTGCTGTTAACCCTTTTATTTTAATTACTTATTTTTTTGGACGTTACTGTACTTTTTTTTTTCCCTCCAGACGATTTTGTTACACTCAGAGAGAACTTCGATTACTGGAAGGTTAAACCAAAACTATATCTAACTGCTCTAGCCCGTAAAGTCTCTCCAGAGCTGAATAAATATGTCTGGTATTAGCGAAAATTAATTCAACAGTACGTCATCTGACTGGACGAGTTACTTCATTGTGTCTTGGGTCGTTTTACTATTATTCGTGCCTCTCCTGACAATTTTATTTTGCTTACGATATACTTTTAGAATTAAAGAGTTAGACACTGGCGTAATAAACCCATTAAAATAACGAGAAGCCTTTCCAGTGTTCAAGAAATATGTCTGGTAGCAACAAAGGAAACCAGAAGGGAGAGAACCCATATTAAGCTGGTTAGAACTGTGAGCGCTAAGGTGTGGAGGAAACCCCAAATTTTGACGATAATACTTGAAGCATGTGATGATGATTAGATATATCTGACCATTTTATGTTGTTCCATATCCTATGTACTGTAGGATGCAGGGTGATCACATTAAAAATTTAAATGACCGTAAAAACTTTAAGACTTTGCTAAGATCGTCCTGTTCAGGAAAAAGAAAAGAAAGAAAAAGGAAATAAGGCTTAGAGGTTGATTTCTAAGTTGCTGTGTAGAGTCTGCGACTTCCTTGTGATATATTCAATACATTACCTCAGTATCATTTTGTATGTTACTGATACTGACCGTGATACTAAAACGATGTGGATAAAATACAACGAATGTCAAGGTATAATTTGCAGGGTTAATCGCTGAGGCGAACGGAGTATCTTATCCCTCTTTTAATGTGACCGATGAGTCAACAATGAACCGAAACAAAACGAAGAAAAGAAAGAAGATGGTAAATTAGCATCTTGGGAAAAGCAACAAAACAACGACAAAACAAATGGAAGGAAAATAACACTTCAAAAAATGGTGGGGGGGGGGATAACAGACGGTGTGTGTGTGTGTGTGTGTGTGTGTGTGTGTGTGTGTGTGTGTGTGTGTGTGTGTATGTGTGTGACAGACAGAGAGGAGTAATTAAGGGAGAAACACACACACACACACACACACACACACACACACACACACACACACACACACACACACACACACACGCACGCGCGCAGAGAGAGAGAGAGAGAGAGAGAGAGAGAGAGAGAGAGAGAGAGAGAGAGAGAGAAGTATTTAAGGGAGAAACACACACACACACACACACACACACACACACACACACAGGGACGAATTTATAACACGCGTAGAGAAGGTAGGAGCTGAATACAATTGAGGAGGAAGAAATGTATATAAAGCAGAGACTTTTAAATGATGAAAGTAAGTATAAAGGAAAAATATATGAACCAGAAAGAACATTTAACTCGCTGTGAAGGGGGGAGAGGAAGAATGGAGGGAAAGGGAATTGAAAATACTGTATAAATGAATGGAATAAGAAAGAATAATTGTCAGAAAAGAAACTCAAAGCTCAAGATAAAGTTGGTGAGAAACTTACTGACATCTGACAAGGAAAGAGGAAGAAAATAGAGGGTGAGGAAAAGAGTATGAAGAAGGAATGTTAAAGACTGTCGCAAGAAAAAGACAAAAATATGTCCGCGTACAACTGTCACCCGCTGACAAAGAAGGATAGAAAAAAATGGAAGAGGGAGGGACAGAGGATATATAAAAAGAAATAAACGCGAGTAATTGTCGCTAAAACGAAAATAACTGGAGGAAACTGTGATGAAACTTGGGGAAACTGAAATAAAACTCGGGGAAAGGAGAAAAGAATGGCTGGGAGGGGCGAAGGAGACGAGCGGAAGAAAAAATAAAGGCAGACTTGGATAGAGACGAGAAAACTAGAGAGGAAAATATAGTAGAGGATATGGAGAGAAACGAGAAAAGGAGAAAATTAGTTAACCAATTAACGATGATGACTCCATTTTTTCTTTATTCTGGCTACCTCGAGACGATTTTGTGCGGCTTCAGGAGAGCACCCTAGTAAGGATGTAATTAATGTCAGAAGAGAAGTGACGAAAAGAAGTCAGGTCAGGTGATGTCAAATCAGGTGATGTGAACTCAGGTCAGGTCCGGTGAAATCAATTAGTCTGGGTCGGTGGAGTCTGGTGAAATCAGGTCTGGTGAAGTCAGAGTAAGTTAGTGAAGCGCAGAGGTGAGGTGAGTTGAGGGGCTGTCCCTACTTTATAAGTCCGAGTTTGTCCCACAACACCCGCGACATTAGGCTAACTTTATTGCTTTCTCATATTCCCATTCACCCTTACGTTTTTTTTTTTTAACCTTCACCATCACTTTCACTATCCCCTTGCCTTTGCTGCAACACATTTTTTTCTGTCTCTCACCCTCACCTTCATCGTCTTTTTTTACTGTAGCTTTCACTCTCTTCATTTGTTGCCATGACCTTTCACCTTCACTGTCCTGGTTACTCTTTCACTGTCGTTATTAACCTAACCATCACTTTCAGTCTCACTGTCCTTTACTGCCATCCTCACTTTTTCTGTCACATTCACATCATTGTCACCACCGACACTTCCTTCCTCAATGTCACTGCCTGTCGCCAATCTCACACATGCGTAGCTATTACTTTTGACGTTGTTAGTTAGTGCTGTTAGCCCACGGTTCCGTTCATTTATGTATTTAGTTATTTAAAGTACTTTTTACATTTTTGCGGTGGTCATATACATACAGTAGTAGTCACGATAACTCCAGTATCCTATTTTTGCTAAGACCAAACAATTCTCTTAAGACATAGTAGTGTGTGGGTGTTAATGCTGTCTCCGTTACTTTCTTCTGGCTAACAGCAAACGATCTTAACTGAGAATGAGTCATAAGAACCTGAGTGTTAAGAGGTAGGACTTGTGTTGTTACTGTTGCTTTTGGGAGGTGGTCTGGCAGGGGCGTCATTTCAATTTTCCTTGGGGAGGGCATGGCCTATTTAGGAGGCCCCCCTACTCCCACCTCCCCACATGGGTGGGGTGGCTAGCGTGCATATTGAAGCCACATGCAAAACTGTATTTAGAGAAATATATATACTTTATAATTATAATTATTTGTTAAATCAATTACTTCCTGAAAGACACACTAATGTATATTCTAGCATTGGTAGTATATCTGTGTGAAGTTGAATATGTAATTTAAAGTGCATGGTAAAGTGCATATCACTGCGTTATATGCTAATGACCTTGGATAATAGACCAAACAGCAATTAAAGTATTTGTATTGGTGAAAGCTTAAACTGACTTCATTCTTATAGCCTGATGAAAAGATAATGAATATAAAATTGAGAATGAAAAGATGTAAACTTGTAATTGAATTAAAAATGGAAAGCTTTTAGTTTACTAGCCCCCAAAATACCGTGAACCATATAAAGTAAACTCTACATTACGAGGTGGGAGAAATAAAATGTTGGTTTTAAATTTGGAAGAGGCTCAGGTAAGAAGAGTATATTAATTTAAGAATTCATTAGAGGAAAATAGAACTACGTATATTTATTGCATTGAAAAATGAATAAACTACCGCAACTGCGGATATCTCCGTGATCTCTGCTTTGCAAAGTTATCAACCAGGGTGTTAAAGTTAAGATTTTTAACAAGTTCCTTTTCTGAGGCCACAAGTAGCAAGTCACTTAAGCGATCATTTCTCATTGAGGTTCTTAGATATGTCTTGACTAAGTTAAGTACTGAAAAAAGTTGTTCATTGCCTGCAGTAGCTACTGGAAGGATGAGCAGAATTTTGATAACTTTCACTATTTCTGAATACGCACAAACTAATGGTTTGAGTTCATATAATTAAAACAGATTCTTTGGCTTGTCACTCTTACTCAGAAAATGTCTTTTTGCAACAGATATTTGGGAAACTAGAAGGATTTCATCTATGTATATATCTTTGGAAGACTGTACTACAATAGAAAGCTTCTCATATTCTAGAAAGTCTCTGGAACTGTAATCAAGTGCATTCTTTGCTTCTGTCAGGGGCATGTTTTGTGTGAAGCGAATATCAAGCTCTCAGAGAAATCTATAAAAATAGGTTCTTTTGATTTCAGTCTTTGGAGCATGTTACATAGCCTATGATTTCATCATCCTTTGTGTAATTTTAACGCACAGTTGCTGCATGTTTGATCACGAGCGTGTTCTGCCTCAGTCCCCCCCTTCTACCGTTATAGTAGAGTAAGTCGACATCTCTGTTATACTTTGCGGGATTGTCATCTCTTTGTCCCCATGGCTTCATTTGCGCGTCCTCATTACAAGTTGTATCAAGCTCTCCTGGCCCCTATATAATGAGCTCAGTCTCTGCATCATGGCCACTTAGATCTGCTCCTCATTTTGTTCACATCTCTGTCCTCCCCTATACAGATATTATTATTGTGAGTGCTCAAGAAGTCTCCAACCATCTAGCAGCTGTGTGTAATTTGAGTATTACTGTTATTGCATTTTTTCTTGTACTGTATAGCATAAGTTTAATTTGTAGGCCTAGTGAAGTTTTTGTAATTAATGTTGGGTTTTATGTCAGTCATTTTTGATAATAGTTTGTATCTGTAATAATTTATCTGGCATTCACTGAGTATTATCTGGTATCTCATTTTATCAGGGCTGACTTAGATAAATTTATTCTTGCTAATTTCGTGTTAATGGAGGCTATTGCAGTTAACCATATATTTAACCTGTTTTTGCCATTACATTATCCTCATGAGTCCTGAATGTTTTGTTGTTAGTTTGTGCATTAAACTTTAACTTGTAATTTTACCTAACTCTTTTGTTTTGAACCTGGAACTTTACGGGACAGTGGTGACTCTTCGTGTTCTCACTTAAAGTGTACATTATCTTTCTCTGTTCCGTAACATAAATTTGGCGACCTCATATCAGGATATTCAGGATATTATCATAAGGATATTGTTTGATATTTTGTGACTGTGATATATTCATGATGGCTACTATTTCTACACTTGATGAAGCCAAATATTTTTTGTCAAATGTGCAAACAGTGTGTGATATAGAAAACAGAACAAAGAATGAACTTAAGCTTGTTGCTCAACAATTGGGAATTGCAGTTCACTCTCATCATTCTAAAGATCAAATTGTTGGCATGATTAATAAAAGCTTGTTTAATGTAACTCCTCCAAATGAGCAAACGCAGATTGAATTAGCTAAGTTACAGCTAGCTCTGCAGGAGGCTAAGGCTAAGGAGGCGGAGTCTCGTGTTAAGGAAGCAAATGCTCGTATTGAAGAGGCACAGGTACAGGCTCAGGCACAAATTGAACTTGCCAGGATTCAGGCAGACCATGAGTATCGCATGAAACAAGGTGGAACTGGGTCATCTAGCTCTGATGATTTTGATGTGGCTAAAAATGTTAAACTTGTCCCTCCTTTTAATGAATCTGATTTAACAAAGTATTTTCAGTTGTTTGAGAGGGTAGCTACAGGTTTTAATTGGCCTAAGGAGTATTGGCCAGTACTCCTTCAAACTGTTCTCACCGGTAAAGCTCAAGTAACTTATGCATCTTTGCCTCAGGATCAGTCTGATAATTATGATGTAGTTAAGAGCTTGATTCTTAAGGCCTATGAGCTTGTTCCTGAAGCTTATAGAGTAAAATTTAGGACAACTTACAAGCAAGTTAAGCAATCCCTTGTTGAGTATGCAAAAATCAAAGAAGATCTGTTAGAGCAGTGGTTAAATTCTAAGAATGTGGATTCTGATTTTGGTAAATTTAAGCAGATGATTTTGCTGGAGGATTTCAAAAGGTGTATTTATAAAGATGTAAGCCTATATCTTGATGAGAAAAGAATAGATAATTTGTCTGATGCTGCAGTTTTAGCTGATGAGTATGTTCTCACTCACAAGAGATATTCTAGAGAAAAAGGGAAAGCTGAGAGTCAGTACGTTGCCTCTACTCAGAGTACAGGTAACAGGAAAGAGAATAAAGATGATGTTTCTCAGGAAGTAAATACCAGCTTCACCTCTAGATTTCAGAAAAGTAAATGTACTTATTGTAGTAAGCTTGGTCATACTACGGAGAGATGTTTCAGGAGACAGCGTGATGTGAACAAAAAGGAGTCTTTAAATATTCAGTCAATTGGTCTAGTGTCCACTCTTGAGAGTTCCCAGAATTCTTTAACTGAGTTAACTGAACCTGCTTTGAGGGGTAACTTAAATTCTCATGATGGCGCTCCTCTTTTGAGCAGTAACGTGGGTGACACTCTCAAGAGTTCATGTGCTAATTTCCTGTCTGATGGTTTTGTCAGTCCTCTGGACAGTATTGACAGGAAATCAGTTCAAATATATCGTGATACAGGTGCTTGCCAATCCCTTATGCTGACCAGTGTTCTAGGCTCTAATTTTAATTCCTCTGATGAAACTGTAATCTTACAAGGTGTAGGGAATAATTACTTCTCTGTTCCTCTGTGCAGAGTGAATTTAGAGTCTGGTTTTGTTAATGGTTCTGTTATGGTTGGGTTGGTTGAGACACTCCCAATGTCAGGTGTAACTTTCTTACTTGGAAATGATATTGGTGGAAGTCAAGTGTGTCCAGCTCCTCAGTTGTCTAGTGAGCCAGTGGCTGCGTCCCAGGATTGTGATGTCCCTGATGTGTTCCCTGCATGTGCTGTCACTAGGGCTAAGTCTAAAGTTACTGGTGATTTAGAGGATAATGATGATGATGATGTTATCCTAGCTGACACTTTTCTTGCTAATTTGGACCACTCACCAGATGAGGCAGTACCCCGTAGTGTTGATAATTTGTCTCGTCAAGAGTTGGTTGAGTTGCAGGTTGCTGACCCTGAGTTGAAAGGTCTAGCTAACTCTGCTTACAGTAAAGAAGAGTCAGCCGGTGCTTCTACTTGTTATTATGTAAAGTCAGGAGTACTTATGAGGAAGTGGAGACCCCCAACAGCATCAGCCGACTGTGAATGGGAGGTTGTACATCAAGTTGTCATCCCTCGTGTTTGTAGGCAGGATATCATTCGAGTGGCTCATGATTCCAGTTTGGCAGGACACCTTGGAGTGAGGAAGACTGTGGTGCGCATTTTGAAACACTTCTACTGGCCAGGTATCTTCAGGGATGTTTCCTGGTATTGTAAGTCTTGTCACACCTGTCAAGTTGTGGGGAAGTGTAATCAGACCGAAAAGGTTGCACCTCTAGTTCCCATTCCTCCTTTTGAGGCGCCTTTCACCCGTGTGTTGGTGGATATTGTGGGCCCTCTTCCTAAGACTTCTTCAGGATTTTCTTATGTGTTGACCATGATTGATATGGCTACTCGTTATCCTGAAGCCATTCCACTTAGAAATATCTCAGCAAAGAACGTGGTTAAGGAAATGCTGGGGTTCTTCACAAAGTTTGGTCTGCCTAAGGAGGTACAGTCAGACCGGGGAAGTAATTTCATGTCAAACATTTTCAAGCAGTCTCTGAAAGAGTTGGGCATCACCCAGATCACGTCTTCAGCTTACCATCCCCAGACCCAAGGAGCGTTGGAGAGATACCATCAAACACTCAAATCGATGCTCAAGAAATACTGTTTGGAACATCAGAAAGACTGGGATAAAGGTCTTCCATTCGTTGTGTTTGCTGCAAGAGAATCTCCAAATGAATCACTGGGCTTCTCACCTTTTGAACTACTGTTTGGCCATGAAGTAAGAGGACCCCTTAAGCTACTCAAGGAATGCTGGCTGTCGGAGGAAGATGACGTCAACCTGCTGGAGTATGTGATGAATTTCAAAGAACGGCTGTCCACTGCTTTACAGCTGGCGAGAGAGAATTTAGGAGCTGCTCAGGAGAAGATGAAGACTTGGTATGACAAGAAGTCCAGGTTACGCCACTTTCAGCCAGGAGATCAGGTTTTGATTCTGCTACCAGTTCATGGGCAACCTCTTCAAGCCAAGTTTAGTGGTCCTTATTTCGTGGAGAAGAAACTCAGTGATGTCAGCTATGTCATCGCCACACCAGATCGTAGAAAGAGCAAGCAACTATGTCACATCAACATGCTAAAGTTATATCACAAGCGGGATGAAAATAATCCAGTCTGCACTGTAGCTGTTCCACCCGAGTCTGCAAGTGAAGCTCTCCCATGCAGTATGAGCCTGAGTGATAGTTTGGGGAAGAATCCTGATATCATGAATGATCTCCAGACTAAGCTTTCTCATCTACCACCCAAGGAAAGGCAGGAGTTTTCGGCATTACTGCAGGAGTACCCGCAAGTGTTCCGTGCCACTCCAGGAAGAACCACTGTGTTGATGCATGATGTCGATGTTGGAGACGCAAAGCCAATTAAATTGCCTCCTTACCGTGTGAACCCAGTGAAAGTTCCTCTCATCAAGAAGGAGCTTGGCTACCTGTTGGACCACAAGATGATTGAGCCCTGTCAGAGCGAGTGGAGTTCTCCTGTCACTCTAGTCCCTAAGCCAGGTGGGTCACAGAGGCTTTGCATCGACTACAGACGTGTTAATCAGATAACTAAAACAGACACTTACCCTCTCCCTCGCGTGGAAGATTGCATAGACAAGATCGGAAAGGCTAGGTACATAAGTAAGTTTGATTTGTTAAAGGGATACTGGCAAGTACCTATGACTGAACGTGCTAGGGAGATCTCATGTTTTGTAACATTAGGAAAGACATTTGCATGTTCTGTAATGCCATGTACAGATTGTTTTAGAGTAATAAGAAATTTCCTTTGTAAATTTCTTTTTCTTTGTGGGGAGGTGTTACATAGCCTATGATTTCATCATCCTTTGTGTAATTTTAACGCACAGTTGCTGCATGTTTGATCACGAGCGTGTTCTGCCTCAGTCCCCCCCTTCTACCGTTATAGTAGAGTAAGTCGACATCTCTGTTATACTTTGCGGGATTGTCATCTCTTTGTCCCCATGGCTTCATTTGCGCGTCCTCATTACAAGTTGTATCAAGCTCTCCTGGCCCCTATATAATGAGCTCAGTCTCTGCATCATGGCCACTTAGATCTGCTCCTCATTTTGTTCACATCTCTGTCCTCCCCTATACAGATATTATTATTGTGAGTGCTCAAGAAGTCTCCAACCATCTAGCAGCTGTGTGTAATTTGAGTATTACTGTTATTGCATTTTTTCTTGTACTGTATAGCATAAGTTTAATTTGTAGGCCTAGTGAAGTTTTTGTAATTAATGTTGGGTTTTATGTCAGTCATTTTTGATAATAGTTTGTATCTGTAATAATTTATCTGGCATTCACTGAGTATTATCTGGTATCTCATTTTATCAGGGCTGACTTAGATAAATTTATTCTTGCTAATTTCGTGTTAATGGAGGCTATTGCAGTTAACCATATATTTAACCTGTTTTTGCCATTACATTATCCTCATGAGTCCTGAATGTTTTGTTGTTAGTTTGTGCATTAAACTTTAACTTGTAATTTTACCTAACTCTTTTGTTTTGAACCTGGAACTTTACGGGACAGTGGTGACTCTTCGTGTTCTCACTTAAAGTGTACATTATCTTTCTCTGTTCCGTAACAAGCAATACAAGTATTCACCCCATTTCTCCCTAGAGTTGAATCATTTAAGAAGCTCTTTAGTCCTGATGATACCTTCTGAATTCCCTTAGGCTTAGATCTACTCAACTTATATGAATTTTCCAAGTTGGTATCTGCCTCATATGTTGAAGCAAACTTTTTAGCTTTGTCAAAAATACCAGAGAAAGCCTCGTCCATTCTCAAGACCTCCAATTCCTTAATAGTTGACTGTATGAGAGAGCAAGCTTCAGAGATTTCAATGGTCACCATCACCTTTGGCTCTCCTCTCCTTTCACTGATCCACCTGGTGAATAAGCCTACATCTTTTCTATCCTTAATGACCTAGAGCAGCTTGTACAGCACCCTACCCGTATCCCAGACCACCTTGGAGAGAGCTCCAACATACTTGACCTCTTCCTTACAACTAATCCTTCTGCTTACACTCTTAATCTTTTCTCTCCGTTGGGCTCCTCTGATCACAACCTTATCACCTTAACCTGTCCTATCACTCCGGTACGGCCTGTGGACCCTCTAGGGAAACGTCGCCTGTGGCATTTTGGAGCCGCGGATTGGGAGGCCCTCAGGCAGTACTTTTTTCATTTTCCCTGGAATGATTATTGTTTCCATGGCCGGGAGCCATCTGAGTGTGCCTTGTGCATTACGGAGGTTATTCTCTTGGGCATGGAAGCATACATTCCTTTCTCATATCCTTTAACTAACGCAAGAAAGCCTTGGTTTAATCATGCTTGTTCTAATGCTGTCTACAACAAGGAGAGGGCCTACAAAAGGTACCGGAGCCAACCCACCCCTGAATCACATCATCTTTACGATTCTGCCTGGATTTGTGCTAAGTCTGTTCTTCGCTCTGCTAAAAATAATTTCATCCATACTAAATGCTCTCAACTCTCCAACTCGAATTCTTCCCGCTCCTTCTGGCACCTTGCCAAAAACCTTTCTAACAACTTTACCTCATCATCCATCCATCCTCTTTTTCTACTCTGATGGTTCTGTAGCTATTTCTTCTACTGGTAAAGCAGATCTCTTCGCTCAGACTTTCACCTCCAATTCCACCTTAGACGATTCCGGTGCTGTTCCTCCATCACTTCCCCCCTCTGACTTCCTCATGGCTGACATTAAAATTTCTTCAGGACGCACGCACGCACGCACACACACACACACACACACACACACACACACACACACACACACACACACACACACACACTCGCACGCACGCACACACTCGCACGCACGCACGCACGCACGCACGCACTCACACGCACGCACGCACGCACTCACACGCACGCACGCACACACTCACACGCACGCACGCGCACACTCACACGCACGCACGCGCACACTCACACGCACGCACGCGCACGCACGCGCACGCACGCGCACGCACGCACGCACACACACACACACACACACACACACACACACACACACACACACACACACACACACACACACACACACACACACACACACACACACACACACACACACACACACACACACACACACACACACGGCTACAATTTAAAAACACATGCCATCATCACTGACAATAATGGGAGTTGGCAGAGCAGCGAGTGTGATAGTGAATATAAAAGTAACAGTGAATGGAGACCGATGGGAAATATTGCTATTGTTACGGACACTGAAATATCTCACCTGCTAAAAGAGAGAGAGAGAGAGAGAGAGAGAGAGAGAGAGAGAGAGAGAGAGAGAGAGACAGACAGACAGACAGACAGAAGAGAAAGAGAAGGGGGGGGACATTTAAAAGTGTAATACAGTACTGCAGATCGGGTGCTGTATATTCATCAGCTCCTCCCTAAAAATATAACTACATTTCGGGGATAAATACACACACACACACACACACACACACACACACACACACACACACACACACACACACACACACACACACATTCTTTTTTGTGTGGCTTTTGACTTAGAAGGAACGGGTTTATGACGGACTGAAAAACGGAGTGCGTTGTGGGTATTCTCACGTACTTGATGTGTGCAAATTCATAAATGTGTGTGTGTGTGTGTGTGTGTGTGTGTGTGTGTGTGTCTTTATGCTACTCTGAAAATCCCTCCTCCCTTCCGCTCCCCTTCCTTCCCCTTCCCCTCTTCTCCCACCGCACTCTCCCCTCTTCTCCCTCCTACCCTTCCCTTCATCTCCCCTCCAGATTCTTTCCTCTCTCCTCTCCTGTCCCCTATACCTCTTCTTCCATCAACCTCCCCCCCGTTCTCCCCTCCACTGTCTCCCCTCCTTTTCACTTCCTTCCCTCCCCATTTCCTCACTTCTCCTACTCTTCACTTCCTCCCTTCTCCTCCCCTCCACTTCCTCCCCACCCCTCCTCTTTCTACCTCCTCCTCTCTATCCCCTCCCCATCCCTCGAACATGTCCAATTAAGATACGCGGTTTTGTGTTCACGCCATTCTCTCTCTCTCTCTCTCTCTCTCTCTCTCTCTCGTCTTCTTTACCTAAACTCTCTTCCTCTACACCTCCTAATTATTAATCTTCCACTTCTCCTTTTCATCTCGCTTTTCTCCTATTAACGATCAGTCTTTTTCTTCCATTTCATATCAGTTCTGCCTGCTCCCTTTCTAACAATAAATCTTTGCTTTTTTCTATCTGTAATGGATAATTTTTCTATTCTCTTCCTGTCTCCCTATGTATTTATTCATCTTCCTCTTTTGTCTTTCTCATCTATGTACTTCTATTCTAATTTTCTTTCTCTTACGTCTCTTCCTTTATATGTCATCCATCTATTTTTTTCTTATTCTTCGTTCCCTGTTTCCCCTCCCCCACTTTTCTTGGTTCTCTCTCTCTCTCTCTCTCTCTCTCTCTCTCTCTCTCTCTCTCTCTCTCTCTCTCTCTCTGTCTTACCATTCTCTTTCTCCTTTCTCCCAGTTTCTCATCCTTCCTGCCTCCTGCACCTCCACATTTTTATGGCAGCCCTAACTGTCCTTTCATCTTTTACCCCCATCCTTTTCTATCTTTATCACTCAATTCTTGCTCTCTATCTCTTCATCCCCCTCCCTAACTCTCCACTTTATCTCCCCCTCCCCTCTCTCTCTCTCTCTCTCTCTCTCTCTCTCTCTCTCTCTCTCTCTCTCTCTCTCTCTCTCTCTCTCTCTCTCTCTCTCTCTCTCTCTCCTTTTTCTGTCTGCTACCTGTGACGGTCATTGAATAAACATAAAAATGTTCATTGTGACATTTCCTATTTGAAGAACAATGACTAAATCAGATATTGTTTTCAGACTAAAAACTTAAAGGAAAAAAAAAATGACGGAATAAAGGTTTATTCCAGTTGCTTTAAACTCTTAGGCGAATTCGACGAGTCAATCAGGAAAACACATTCAAAATAAAGAATGATTTAGCGGCAGCGCGTAATGGACAAAGCAGAAAGGTGAAAAGATATAGTGTAACAATTAGGAATATTTGTTTGCAAGCCCATAAACCCGGGGACTTCTTTGTTTCATTTTTGTAGTTTTAGAAGCATAAATGTAAAAATTTGCTCGGCTCCAAACACATCTCTAGTATATAAAAGCCATTGCTCACTGTCTTTATATTTATTGTAATCAAGAGAATCTGTGTTTCGTGTCCACAACTGTACCACAGACTGCCCTACTATCCACCTATCCACTGCCGTATACCCCACCCTTTGAACCCCAAGCCTCATTACCCAACCCCACTTTCCCCATGTCTCCACCCTCTCTTCCCCATCCCTTCATCCCCACCATCCCTCACTCAACCACTCCCTCACCGCTCACCCTTTGAACCTCAGTACGCTTTCCCCAGCCCCGCCTTCCACATGTCGCCACCCCCTCTTCCCCACTTCCCCATCCTTCACCCAACCCCTCCCTCACCCCTCACCCCTTTCATAATCACGTCATTTACTTTAGTCGTGTCTTGAATATTAATGTAATTTCTGATTCCAACTCTTCTTCGACGCATTTGCATCATTCTTTACCGTTTCTCCTTTGTTCAGATTTGCTTTTAGATATTTTTCGTTTTTTACCAAAGTGTGTGTGTGTGTGTGTGTGTGTGTGTGTGTGTGTGTGTGTGTGTGTGTGTGTGTGTGTGTGTGTGTGTGTGGTGCAGATTGCTTGTAGGTATTTTTTTTTTTACCAAAGTGTGTGTGTGTGTGTGTGTGTGTGTGTGTGTGTGTTCATTCCATTTCTGTCTGGTTTCCATTCCTTCTGGTTTCATCCCTCTATCCTTTCTTTCTTTCTGGCCTTTGTTGCCTGTTTTCAGTATTTTTGCTTTACCCTTTTTCTACTTTTCTTTTCCTTCATCAGTTTCTTCCTTTAAATCGCATAATTTCCGTCATTCTTTTTTTTCAGTCCTTATATCGGTGTCATCGCGTCAATGTGTGCCATTTTTGAAGACTATCTCAAGGATGCTCTGTCGACCTTCCATGAATACTGAACTGTAGGACGAGATTAAAGCTAGACTGTGGTACTGGTAAAATATAAATGTTATGGAGATGATTTAGAGCGGTCTTATTCACTAATTGAGCTGCTGAAAAATTGCTGCAAATGAACGAAAATCTCAAGTTAAAGTGGACGAACTATAGGTCAGTGAGAAAACACCCCTTCCTTCACTGTGCCATTGCTTCAGTCTACTTTTTATCTTCTTTATTTCACCTTTTCGTAGTTTTCCTTTCTACTCTTGTTCGAGTACCGTTTTCCACTCCCTTCACTCCCATTCCATGCTTTTGTCATTCCTCTCCGTATCTCCCAATTCTCCAGCCGAGCAGCTTTTCATGCGTGCCTCTGCATCATTCCCAGTCACGTTCCCCATGTTATGGTCCCTACACTTTCCACTTTCCATTACCGTCCCTGCCTCTTTTCACTTAAACACTTTCCCTCACTGCCTCTCTTCCTCGTTTACTATGTCATTCACGCGCTCGCCAATTCCCGCTTCATATTTCTTTTCAAAACCAGCTCTTTGTGTGTGTATGGTGTCTCTTTATTTCTCTACCTTTGTGCGTGCCGGTATATGTGCAGTAGCTGAAACAAGTATATGAGCAGAAGGGGGTCAGTGTCCTCCGAAATTTTTCGAGTGACGTGTGATATCTTAGGAAGGTTAGGTTGATACGTATGTGTGTGTGTGTGTGTGTGTGTGCTACCTACCTACCTGCCTTTCTGTCTGTTTGTCTATAGCTGTCTGTCTATAGTTATCTCTCTATCTAGCAATCTATCCATTTGTTTCTATAATTTGTCTGTCTGCCCATCTATTTGTCTGTCTGCATGTTTATTTTTCTATCTATATCTGCTCCCCAATCCGTGTTTTATCTATTTCTGTCTGTCCATTCAACCATCTCTCCATCCATCCATCCATCCATCCATTTCTGCCAGTGAGTAAGCCAGCATGAGGCAAGGTAATCCACTTAGGATCTCATGGGCAGTGAAATACCTCAAGGCGTTAACCAGATCTGGCCTCTGTCCAGTTCACTATAAAAGGATCCAACGCCAGGGTCAGACAGTAGGTGTGGGATCTGTGCTACCAAGGCTTCTCCTGTGTGAGTGAATAATGGGTGTGGGGATCGTGCAGTTATAGCTGGATCAGACCTTGTAGTTGTCTTTGTCTTATAGTTTCAGTCTTCCCGTCTGTCCGTATCTAAGTATGTGTGTATGTATGTATGAACTGTACATAGTATGTATGTTGCCTTCTGTGTCTGTCGATTTGACTGTATGCTTGTCTTTTTTTGCATGTCAATATTATACCTATGGCACTGTCCATCTACTTATGTCTATCTGTCCATCTGTGTCTATGGTATCTGTTTATCTGTCTTTCTGTCTATCTACACCTATCTTTCCATTTGTCTGTCTATCTGTCTATCTATCATTCCATCTATCTATCGTTCCACCCATCCATCAATCCACCCATTAATCCATATTCATATCTGTGTCTGTCTATCTGTTTGGCTGTCCTGTCTGAAAGGCTGTCTGTCTCCATTTCTTATATACTCCGGTGAATGGATGATTGAATGCGCTATGAGACGCTTCCTCTGTGATTGGATCAGTTATGGAATTGTGAAATTTTAGTTTTATCTGTTTATGTGTACTTATCTGTCTCTTGATTAAACTCCGTGTGGGATGGGTACAATATATATATATATATATATATATATATATATATATATATATATATATATATATATATATATATATATATATATATGTTCGAGGCTGGCTTTGACTATAGAACATATACCTACAGCCGTGTGTTGACAAAATTGAGACACCCAGAAAATCGGTTGCTGGAACGAGTACTTGCTGTGGGAAAAAAAAAAAAAATTGTGGTAGAAAAGTGGACTGTACGTGGTAAGGGTGATATTCCCGTACATACAGGATGCTCCCGAATTTTATGAGAAAATTTAGGAGGTTATTCTCAGGCTAAGTTTGAAGTTAATGAAGCTGCATGAATATGGGGCCACTTCTCAGCCGTTGGGGAGTTACAGTTACATATGGGTGAAATCAGAGATCGTTTTCTGCCATTAGGTCATCAGTATTTGTAGCTCCGTGAGGGATTAGATTTTAATCCTAACTGATACAGTATTTATTTATCATAATTCGCTCAAAGAATTATCTAATGAATTTTCTCCCACTTTTAATTGTGCTATCCTGTCCTAAGTCAAATTTAGTAAGATTCGTTTTGGTAGGAAGAACAAGACACTGAAAGCATTTAATTTTCTTCTTTCTATACCCTTCTAGAAAAATAAGATAATTACTGTACCTTCTCATAAAGATTGTTATTGCAGAAAGAAAAAAAACATGAGACTACTCTACATTCATCTAAGCTTTGCTGTAAAAAAAAAAAAAACCATACTTACGATACGAAGTTCATAGTAAATTTGTTAAGTGGGCGTGCGATGGTGAGAGTAATGAGGTAGGGCCAGGGGGGTGGAGGAGTGCGCTCTGTGAAGGTGAGATGAGTGTTGTTAGTTCGGTGGTGTGGGTATATTTGAAGGTTTGGATCAAGATTATTAATATGAAGAAATTATGACCACATCGCTCCCTTAAACCTACTGTTTACGATATGCCTGTCTATCTATCTATCTATATCTATCTATCTGTTTATCTATTTATCTATTTGTTTATCTATCTATCTATCTATCTATATAAATCAGAGAGAGAGAGAGAGAGAGAGAGAGAGAGAGAGAGAGAGTGAGAGAGAGAGAGAGAAGGGCTGGGAGATGATGAAAGACAAGAGAGGAAAGGAAGATGAGAGGAAGGGAGAGCAGGAGATCAAATAGTAATGGTCCCTCTCTCTCTCTCTCTCTCTCTCATGGGTAATTTCTGTAGCGACGATCGTCGTGCCTGTTAATATTGCAAGAATAAAAAAGAAAACTAAGACTGGTTTTTAAAGCGACCGAGAAATTTGTGTGTGTGTGTGTGTGTGTGTGTGTGTGTGTGTGTGTGTGTGTGTTTTATCCGTGCATATCTATCCACCATTCATCTATTTCTTTACATATATCTTTAATCTGTATCAAAATATCTGTATATCTGTCTCTGTCTGTCTGTTTGTTTCTCTGTCTATCTATCTATCTATCTGTCTACCTACCTGCCTACCTACCTACCTACCTACTGTTATTGCCTGTCTGTTGAGCGAGCCTGGAGGTACCTTGTGCTAATGAGAGGCGGCATTGTTGTTCACCTGGTGACTACGTGGACTGCCCAGGTGAGCCGCTAATTAGAGAGAGAGAGAGAGAGAAACGCGGTAGAAGGTGGTGATGGCTTAAACGGATGATTGATGCAGACGCTTTAATTCTGCCAAAGAAAGTCGTAGTGAAACGGACTAGAAACAGTCTGCATCAGTTTCATTAATAGGCTGACATCATTTGTATCAGAATTTTACTAATCAATTAACTTTTGGCAGCTTTGGGGAACCTCTCATAGTTAATGGAAGAGTCCTCATTAACCTCTTTTAAACAATGCTGTCCTTGTATACTTGCTACCAACAGACGGTTTTAATCAATTAAAAGGTGTGAAAGTCGAGAGTAGGGTTGCAAGAAGCATACAAAAAGAAAAAAAAAATGGAATGAGAACATAGACTGTGACCTCAGGGATTAAGAACTGAGTAAGGAGGCTGCTATAGTTCGAGCAGCATGGAGAGGCGTCATTACAGTAGATGAATAAAGCCGGTGCATGTAAGCAAGTTGGAGCCTTTTTATAAGAAACAAAACAAAGAAAAATACCCATATCTTAGGAGTTAGAAAAAAAAAAGAAAAGCTCATTCAGTAAAATGATATCTTGTAATTTACTTTTGATAGAGCCAAACAGTTTAAGCCAAATATAGATGACCTCGTGAAGTGAAAGGTTAAATATCCCTCGTTAACCACCCAAACGATGAAGTGACTACTTAAAGGACAAAAGTTGGTTAATTAGAGGCGAATGGTGAGAGAGAACAGCAATTAGAGAGAGAGCCAATGTGAATAAACGGTAGTGAAATGGGGTAATTGCCTGTCATTGAGAGCTGGGTTGTGGGTGTGTGGGGTGGGTTGTAGATGTGTGGGGTGAGTTATGGGAGTGTGGGGTGGGTTGTGGAAGTGGGAAGTTGGAGAGATTGTCGTATAAGTAAGCATAGATTAAGAAGAAAGAATTCTTGAGTTCAGCACCCGTGCTCATTAGCGGATCAAAAGCCCAAACATTTGACTTTTCTCTGTGACCATTATCTTCAACCAATTTCTTTCAAAATCGAACTAAGTCAGTATTGTTTGACCAGATTTGTCCAGATCAAATCAAAATTATTTGAGTTGGTCTTGTCTTGTGACCTCGGTCTCAGGCCTATTTGTTGACGACCTTTAACTGATTGTTCTCAAAATCGAATCCCTGTATTCTTGTCTGATTGTTGTTAAAATCGACGCCGTTGATCTTTGCCTTACCCTGAACTCTTCCACCAGTCTTGGCCGAGGACGGCAAAAAGTTTTAAAGCTTGCTCTACCATGTGACCCAGGCCTTTCACATGCCCTTTTAAAGAACAATAGGTCAGCCTTTTAGCAGTTCATCAACCTTTTCACCAAGTTCAGTCCAGATTAGATCAAATCTTTGGTAGTTACTTTGTTGACACAGACTCACGGGTAAAACTTTGACTTTGCCCTCTGACGTTGACCTTAAACTGATTATTCTAAAATTCTAACCTTTTAGTTCTACTTTTACCCTCAACTCCTCCACCAAGTTTGATTTAAATCGGATACAACTGTCAAAGTTGACCTAGCTAGGTCAACTTTGACAGGCCTAGTGATCTTGATCTTCAATCAGTTGTGCACTAACACAGTGGGTCAGCCGTTCGGCTGATCCTTAACAGATTCACCAGGTTTGGTTAAAGCAAGATACTAGCCCACTTATTTTGTTCTCAGACAGACAGGCAAGCAAGCTCCTACGCATGCACACACGCATGTGCACACACACACACACATGTGCACACACACACACAGACACACACACAGACACACACACACACACACAGACAGACACACACACACACACACACACACACACACACACACACACACACACACACGCACATGCGCGCGCGCGCGCATAACAACCGCTCTCACTTCACGAGGGCAGGTGTCATGAAGGATTTGTGAAGATATGTGAAGATAATATAACTTGGGAGAGCATTGGTGATGACCACGGTCTTAGAGAAAGAGAGAGAGATGGGAGAAGGTAGAGGGAGGGGATGAGACCGTCTAATCTCCACATCATCACTCAGTCAAGTGAGTTTCCCTTTATTTTTATAGAATCCTCCCTCTCCAGTCTTCTCACCACCACCGCATAGGCATTCAGAGCTTATGCCCTTTGAGTGTAATATTTATTAATTGAGACTTCCACTCGGCTTGTCTCAAGGGGTTTGTTTGTTTGATTATAGATGCATTACTCTCCTGTTTCGTTTTTTGTCAGAATATAGTCAGTGAAAAGTTGAGGCCCTCTATGTATTTTGTAACTGGATGAACTAAAACTCTGTGTCTCCATTATATAGTGTTTGTCACGAATTCGCGAGAGCGTATTTATAATTTCGTGACACTGTACTTCAGTGAGAAACCACGAATTCTAGTGGAATTCCCACTGCGCATCACTCAGTTTAACCGTCCTCGTATTCACCCAATCAGGATGGTTTTCAGAACATCTGTCACTGTTTCACAAGTGACCATTCTTACCCACGACATTAATGCCTTCACTGAGTGATTTATTGTGAGCATATATCGTTCACCCTCTCTTGTTGACCGTTGACTTAGGCCACACCCTACTTTGGCGAACACGGCCAACTCTCGCCCCCTTTCAACTGTTTGAAGTTAGTCAGCTTTGAGTCGTCATGAGAGTAGGACCGTTTGTGCCCAGAGTAAGGCAGCACCACCAATGTACAACGAGTTCCTGAATCTCCACCTAGACAGTGATTGGTGAAGCGGGCTTAGCGAATTGCAGCGTCTCATGTTCTGCACAGGCGCCTAGTCTTTTTCACTCGGCTCCCCTCCACTGACCATTATTTCTTTTCGTTTTTCTAGGCTTAAATGTGTTTAGCTTTTGAATGAGCGAGTGATTGTATTCTCCTTGTTATTTTGAATTCATTTTTGAGATTCATATAACGTAAATTTATTTCATTGTAACTATTAAATTTACAGTTCTTTTCTTTGAGGTTAATGGAATTAAACTCGTGTTTTATTTCTCCACATTAAGCTTATTTAAGTTGCTGCTCCAAGTTTGCACAAACTCTTTACATTATTCATAAATGGTACCTAGGCTAGTTCTTTTGTATCAAACTTAAATCCGTTGTGCCAGCCAGGAGTTAAGGCACCGGCAAGGACCTGTTTCTTATTATCAGCATTAGTTATTGATTGTCAGGGGTGGAGTCACTTTCTCGAGAGGTTAACAGTACCACAAACAGCACTCGTGAGTAATTAGTCTCTGCTGTGTACTGTTGAGAAAGTTTATAAATTCTCGTCCTAAGAGAATCGGCGAAATAAGCTGGCATAAACTAAAACTTACTACTTGATTTTCACAAGTCAGTCCCTCATCTCTATTTTCAAGCAATAGCAGCATTTTTAATTCATAAGTTTACATCCCCCCGTGACATCTGGCGACCTCATTCCAGGATAATAACTCCTAGCTCTAAAGTTATTAATGGGATAATACTCACTCACTCACACTTATGTATTTATTATTAATGTTATAGGCACTATCTTACTGGTGGTTATTGATTCATTTCTATTAATTTTACGTAATAGTTTTCACAGTCAGTTTTTTTTTCTTTCTTTACCAGTTTAACTAGATAAAACTGGTAGCCACCAACCTGTGCCTATATTCTTTACTCTTGATTATTGGCATTTCTCTGCAAAATAGCAGTCAGTACTCAGTCTTTAGCCCACTCAGCCTTAATTGAGTTAGCATCATGACCACTAATATATATGTACAGGAAGCCAAAGATATGAGGCTTAGTGACCTTGATCAAATAAAGGAATATGTCCTCTCTCGGTTTAGTTACGAGCAGCAACGTGAGAATGATGCTCGTGAAGAGCGTAGAATTCAACGTGAATATGAGCGAGAATAACGAGAGAGAGAACGAGAACACGAACGTGCCGAGCGCGAGGCACGTGAGGAACATGAACTTGAGATGCTGAAGCTCAAGCAAAACTCCTTGGCTTCAGACACATCTGGTGCAGCTAACCCAAGCTCCACGAGAGCTCTCCCTACACATGTTCTGGCGACCCCACACATCAAGCTTCCTCCATACAAGGAAGGCGAGCGAATCGAACCATTCATAGCTAGTTTCGAAGATATGGCTCAGCTGTACCAGCTGGATGAGGCAGCTAAGCGGCTCCAGTTTCTTAGCTTGTTTGAGGGCCCTGCCCTCAATATTCTCCACAGAATTCGTGGAGACAATCTCACGTATGAGATGATGAAGGCCGCACTCGTCAAAGCATACGGTCTCACAGTTGATGACGCCAGGAGTCAGTTTATGAGGACGTGTCTCCAAGAAAAGGGGACTGCTGTTCAGTTCCTCAATCGGCTTACTGCTTACTTAGATGAGTGGATGGAGAAGGATGAAACTCCTCCCATGCGAGAGGGGATAATTGACCTTATGCTGCGCACGCAGCTAGAAAAGTTGTGGCCTGCTGAGCTTATGGCTCAGCTTAAGATCTGCCAGGTAAGGGATGCCAGCCAAATGATGGAGAAGCATGCATTCTTCACTGCGTACAGGTATCAAACTCGTAAGCAACGCACCTGGAACAGGAAAGTTGATAAATCTGGGAAACCGCCTCAGACTTAGCCCCAGCAACAAGGCCGTTCTCAGAATAATACCAAAGGTCCAAACAAACCGCAGAAGAAGGACCAGGGGCAAAACACCCAGAAACCTGAGTGGAAGTGGTACGACAAGCACCCTAACCAGCAGCAGTATCAGCCATGCAATCGACCATCAGGACATACCTTCTCATCACCAGCCCCAGTGTATCGGAGGCAGGAGGCAAACACAGCCTTCATTCCACAACAAGCGCACAGTGGTGCCAACCCCACCAGTACTAGTACTTCTCCACAGTTCACTAGTCCCCCAGCGACAGTGAACTCTCTATCTCAAGCGATCAACGCTCAATCTCCCAAGATGGTGAGTACAACCCCTCAGGCATCTAGTTCTCAGGGCACCATGTTTGCCACATCATTCATTCAGCAGCCTCATCAGTGGCTGGCTGCTCCCTCCACAGGCCCTCCCACAGGTAACAGTACCTTCCTTGTTCAGCCAGGGTTTGTGGGAGGCATTCCTGTAAAGGTCCTGAGAGACAATGGTCTCTCAGGTTGCTCTGTCAGGCAGAGTCTAGTTCGGCCTAAGAAGTTCACAGGTCGACAGATCCAAGCTCAGCTTATTAATGGATCAGTGAGATTGTTCTCTGAGGCACGTATCCAGGTGGCATCTCCATTTTACACTGGTACGAGAGTCGCAGTTGTCATGCCAGAACCTTTGTTTGACCATATCATAGGCAACAAACAAGATGCCAAGTATAGTTGCACCATAGATGACGCTACTCAGACTTCGGCTGTAGTAACATGAGCCATGGCTGTGGCTCCGAACTGTGTCACCCCCGTGACTATTGCATCACCGTAAGATCTGATTTTTAGCCAAGATGTTGTTCAAGAACAACATTCTGACCCGACACTTGCTGCCGTGCGGAAGAAACTAAAGGGTAGAGTGATAAAGTATTCACGGGGAGGTCAACCCAGGTTCCTTCGTAAACAAGGATGGCTCTACTGTGAGTCACGAACACCCCAAGGCGAGGTTCGACCACAGTTAGTCGTTCCCACTAAGTATCGCCAAGCAGTGTTAGAATGGGGTCATTGTTCAGCCTCAGGAGGTACATGGGCAAAAAGAAAACCCAGGACCGTATCCGTGCTGACTTTTTCTGGCCAGGATTGGGACAAGAAATAGATAGCTTTGTGCATTCCTGCAATGTGTGTCAGCGTACCACCAATCAGGGACATGTCCTTCCTGTGCCGTTTGAATCTACACCCATAATCTCAGAGTCAGTTGAGAGACAGGGCAGTGGTGATGTGGGTGCAGACCTGACGTCTCGCCCGTTGGTCCCACAGGACACATTACGTCAAGGGCCTGTATATACATGTATACCGTAGTTTAAATGTTATAAATAACGCACAGCGTAGAGTGTGATTTGCAGAATAAATAGCCGACAAAGAGGTGTTGAAAAGTTTTCTGTGCCGCCTAAGTCTAAGGGACTCTTCGCTGGGTGCTTTCCTTGTCAGTTACACTCCTCTCACTCCTGTCCTTTCTGCCCGTTCTCTCTGTTTTATTTTTATTTGTTTATTTTTTTTCCTAAACATAACTTTGCCGTCTCTTGTTTCTTTCCCTTTCGCTCCCTCCTCTGCCTTTCTTTTCTCTCTATAAAACTCATAACTTGTTTGCTGTTTCCATATACCGCTTACTTTAGTTCTTCCTCCTCTTTCTTTCCCCTTCCCCTCCCTGCTTTTTCTGTCTGTGGTGCACTTCTCGCTTCTAAGCACCACTCCATTTCCTGTTCTTTCTTTCCGCCTTCATCTCCGTGCTATTTCTCTACGTTAAACTTACTTCCTTTGCTGAACACTGCTTTACATCCTGTTTTTTTCCTCACTTCTTGCTCGTTTTTGTATACACTTACCTTTTTTTCTAGACATAATTTTGCCATTTTCACCCCTCCCCTCCTTTCCCTTACACTGTTTTATATCCATATTTGTTTTTTTCCAAGTAGCCTATCGCTTCATCTTCTCTTCCGTCTTCCCTTTCCCCTCCTTCCCTCATCTCAGCTTTAGGAGAGATATAGAGATAGGATATGACATTAAAAGACACTAATAGAAAGAAAGAAGAGCAAAATGTGGAAATCTAAGAGAGGGATTTTTTTTTTTTTTTTTTTTAAGATGTCGATTCAAGTCCCTCAATAGTTTGCTTCTTCCATGCGAGCATAGTTTGCCTCTTCCATGTGAGACCTATCTGATTTTAATAAAACTCGTGTAGTTGTAGTAAGAATAATGTAAAAAAAAAAAAAGTACGCCACAGGATTGAGAAACTTTAACCCACTACAGATTTCCAGGATTTTACAAAGAGACCGAAAAAGGACCCCGGTATGAAGAGTTTATGAGTCCGTGTGTTCCAGATCTAGAAACTAAAACAATACAAAGTTAATCAAAGTAGTGGAGATACTAAAAGAACCTACTCTTGGATTACAGCAACCCTGGAACTAAAAACGATATTTGTCTCATGCGAAGTAAAATTTAACCCTAACCTTAGTAAGAAAACGTCAGATTTCAGATATGTAAACTTGCGTGTATACCTCATCTTATTTCAGTACAGACAGGAGTATTATTTAGGGATACCAAATATACCTGAGAGTAAATGATATTGTAGTTATTCTCTTCCTCCATACCTCTGTTCTACCTTCACTCTTCCCTCTTCCTTACTTTTTTTTTTTTCCTCCTCTTCCTTTCACCTCGCTGTCTCCAGACTCTTCTTAAAGGCGACTTCTCTCTCGCCTGACTTCTCTCTCTCTCTCTCTCTCTCTCTCTCTCTCTCTCGTTAAGGTGATGTTTGGCAAGGTGAGGTCAGGGATAGTATGTCAGGCAAGTGAGGCAGAGTATAAGAGGGGCGTGCGTTGAGGGTAATGACTTGGAGAGAGGAAGCAGATCAGGATATATGATGGCGTGGTGAAAAGTGCGTGGCGAAGAGAACTAAAAGATGGTGCCATAGAGGTGAGGGAGACATAGAGGTGAGGGAGGCGCAAAGGTGAGGCAGGCATAGAGGTGAGGCAGGCATTAAGGTGAGGCAGACGTAAAAGTGAGGCAGGCATACAAGTGAGGCAGGAGCACCACACACACGCACCCTACCTTACCCCTTTCAGCCCGTGGACACATTTTGTAGTTTATTCTTGGGGACAATTTTTTGTTTGCTTATTCCACACATTTTGTAGTTTATTCTCGGGGACACATTGACTGATTTATTCTTGGGCATTTTCTGGTATATTCTTGCCACCTTTAGACGATTTTTTTAGCTTTGGAGTGATGGAGTCGGTTGAAAGCTGTGTCTTGAGACTGTGCAGTACGAAAAGTCTCTCAAAGCTGGATCATATTGTTGTGATGGTAGAAAAAAATAAAATGTAAAATACAGGTTGTTCACAAAAGAATGATACAATTTTGAAGTATTGCAGCATTTTATTAAGGCTCTCAACCTGGCTGATATTAACACATGACATTGTGTTAAAAAGTTTTTCTGTGCATCTTCGCAGGCAATCAATATGTACCCCATTTGTGGCAGGGACTAAATCACACCGGTACTCAAGTTTCCATTCATACATTCTCCAACATTTCAGCGATTACAGCGGCCACGGCTGTTGTGATTTTGCCCTTTTAACTGAAAAATGCCTCGCACCCGTGTAGCATAGACTCCGTTTTTCACATATCTCCATAGGAAAAAATCTGCAGGTGTAAGATCCGGCGATCTTGGTGGCCACGCGAGGGTTCCATCTCGACCCACCCAGCGGTCTGGTACCCATTCATTGAGAAACTCACGGACATTTGGCGACCAGTGTGGAGGCGCTCTGTCTTGTTGGAAACTTAAGTTCGGCTGGCATTCATCTAACTATGGAGGCACAGACAACTGAAGTGTCCAGGTGCGCATATCCAGTTTTTTTTTTTTTTTTTTTCCAGCGAAAATGAATAGTCCGATAATTTTGTCACCCATAAGCACCACACATTCACGTTTGGACTGTCTCTTTCAGCCTCACGATAAACATGCGACTTTTCTGATCCCCATATTCGGCAGTTTTGTTTATTTACTCACCCACATGTGTGAAACGTTGCTTCATCAGTAAACATACAGTGGTTCAAGTACCCAGGGCTGTTTTCCAAACTGTCCAGCATGTTCAATGCGAAGACTTTCCTCATCTTGCAATCATTAGCTTTTATCTACAGCGGCATTTGGAGTTTGTACGGATGCAACTGCAACAGATTATGCAGAACTTTGTGCACAGATGCACAGGGAATTTGCAGCTCATAACTTGCACGGAAAACAGACTTTGTTGAACTTTTTTTTTTTTTTTTTTTTTTTCAAAGGCTGCACTTATTCGCGCCGTGTCCACTTCTTATATTCGAGGTCTCCCAAGACGTTTCTTTTTTAATACAGAACCGGATTCCTTGAACTTTTTAAATCATGCATTCAGATCCTTCTGAGCAGGAGGTGGTTTTTGAAATGTAATCCTGATTTTTTTTGCACCAGTACTGGTCAGTAATTAGATTCAGCCATCCACAGCACACATTTAGCTTTTTCCTGATGAGCCTGAAGCAAACAAATATTGATTACAGTAAAACTTCATTATATATGTGACTACTTGTGGAAGTTTCGTCCTTATAGCTTCTATAGGTAAAAAAGATAGGAAGAGGTAAAACTGTATCATTCTTTTGTGGACACCCTGTACATTACAGATTCAAGAGGTTAAAGGCGAATTCTTGTCAGTTAAGGAGGCTCCCTAGCACCTCTTTGCCATTTTTATATAGCGGATTTTAATTATGTGGTCTGTTACGCAGGGGCATGCAGCGTACAGCGATGCGTCTACTACAGTTCACTCATTTCAACTTAACCCAAATTTTCATCATTTTGCAGCTTATTTCCTCGTGACTGTCATCATATTCTAGTGTTAATCTGTTCTTATAACTCAGTATTCATGATGGTGTGATGGCAGTTTTAACCAAGGGAAAGTGAACAGAGTATAGTATGCAATTTTGGTTTTCTTCACTGACCATTCACTTGAATAGTACGAGTATATAATTCATAAAACATCCCTTAAAATAATAAACAGAAACTCGCGTGCATATAACTAAAGTGAAATTAATAGATTCACAGAATTGCTGTGGTCTAATCTAATGCTGGACATTGTATCACCAGGTGAGAAGATTAAAGCCAAGGTTAATGCAGCACCTGACACACGGGACAATATTCACCATGGGACACTCTCATGTCTACCTTCAAGTTTGAGGTGAGAAATTTTGAACATATTATATTAAGTTATAAAGGTTTCTTGCCCGAACAGTTGCGGAGTTAGATTGTACTGTGCATGATTTTAAGAAGTATTAAAATTTAATGGTGATACATAGAGTTTTTTGTTTTGCATTCTTCCATACAATTTGAAGGGCACATAGGTTTACAGACAATTTTTGAGTCGATGAAAGCTTCATGGGTGGAAATATTCGCGGATAATTTAAAATCTGTAAAGGAAATAACACAGCAGAATAGTGCAGACTGACTGTCCATTTCAAAGAAGGTCAAACAAAAGTGAAGCCAAACTTTGTGAGGGATTAGAGGTCAAAGAAGGGAAAGAGGTAAAAGAGGTATTAATGCAACGATTTGGATATAATGGTGAAATAGGGTGTAGTGTAGCTGAAGAGACCTTAAAGAAATCCAGGATGAGAGTAACTAGTATACTAAAAGCAGTCAGTACAGTTCATTCAGATCTCAGACCGAGAAACAACATAGTTTGTTTCGGGCGGTAACATCTGTTTTTCTGCTGTGTGTGTGTGTGTGTGTGTGTGTGTGTGTGTGTGTGTGTGTGTGTGTGTGTGTGTGTGTGTGTATTTGTTCCCATTATATCTCATGAACGGCTTGAGTTATCAACATGAATCCTTCAGGGTATCAAGATATGGCCAAAATCTTGGACTTAGCCAACAACATATTCTGGCGAGCGATTAGCATTCGGCTCCCGAATGCTCATCTTTCATATTAGGAGAGGAGTTGCCCTACCGTCCTTGCATCTCATCCCTCGCGGTCCGTTGTGTCTTCCTGTCAGGCCCATGCGGTTCAATGGCCCGGTGTAGGAGTTTATTGTGACGTGGGGGAGAGGCGGTGGTTTGGCTATGTACATCAAAATCGTTGGCCGTCTTTGGTTACGACCGGGGCTCCTTTGCTCTTTCAGTATCATGATACCTTTATTTTGTTCTTGATTTATTTATTTATCTCTTTTTCTTTACCTCTCCTTTCTTTCTTTCTTTATCCTTACCACATTCTTACTATTATATTCAGCGTAGGAGAGACCTAGGGAACTGATGGAGCTAGACTTAGCCTCCGTGATCCCCCTCACTACCAGGGCGCTCTCCTAAGCTGAATAAAATCGTCTGGTAATGTCAGGAAGGGGAATTATATAAGACGTACTTGACTTAAAGGAGTTAATGATGCAAAATCGTTAACCCTTTTTTGGTTGAGAGGATGTAAGTTACGATCGCAACTCGCAGCCTCACACCCAAAGGCAGCCAGTTATTTTGTGCCATTAACCCAACCCCGCACCCAAAGACAGCCAGCTATTTTGTGCCATTAACTCCTATAACTCGTGCACGTCTTATATACAGTAGTTTCTCTTACCTCAAACGGTACTATTCAGCAGAGCACCTTAACCCCATAATTACGGAAATGTGTTTTGCTTAGCCAGACTACTATACTCTTCTTACTTATTACTTGGTCTAGAATTTCCATCTCTCCGCCTTGAATGCTGAGTTCTAGCTACTGCGTAACACTTGAATAAGATAAAGTCACGAAGTGCAGTTGAAAGGTTATAGAGCTGTAACATTGTTTTTTTCTGTCACTGAGTCGCGAAATATGGCACAAAAGGACGAACATTAAGACCAAGTTAAGATGAGAGAATTGTACTGGACGATTATATGCAACTTAAGAACCATAATAGACGATTTTTTTTAACTTATTAGAGACTTTTAGTATCGTGAGTGTTGGAGGTAGCCTTCCTTAATTTATGTAAACTTGGTACCCGAATGATAGCGGGATTGAGAGAGAGAGAGAGAGAGAGAGAGAGAGAGAGAGAGAGAGAGAGAGAGAGAGAGAGAGGACAAATTTAATCAGCTTAAGGTAGATTAATGAAGGCTATTTTTAATCTCTAGTTCGATGAGTTTCTCCTGAGATGAAGAAAGTCGTTTGGAAGTGCGAGTGTAAATAAAACAGACGTCCTCGAGTTAATGGGGTTAATGGTGCCCAGTGGTTGAGGTTAATGTGCAAAAAGGTTGGGGTTAATGGTGTAATATGGTTGGGGTTATTGGTGCAAAATGGTTGGGGTTAATGGTGTAAAATGGTTGGGGTTAATGGTGCAAAATGGTTGGGGTTAATGGTGTAAAATGGTTGGGGTTAATGATGTAATATGGTTGGGGTTAATGGTTCAAAATGGTTGGGGTTAATGGTTCAAAATGGTTGGGGTTAATGGTGTAAAATGATTGGGGTTATTGGTGCAAAATGGTTGGGGTTAATGGTGTAAAATGGTTGGGGTTAATGGTGTAAAATGGTTGGGGTTAATGGTGTAAAATGGTTGGGGTTAATGGTGTAAAATGGTTGGGGTTAATGGTGTAAAATGGTTGAGGTTAATGATGTAAAATGGTTGGGGTTAATGGTGTAAAATGGGTGGGAATAATGGTATAAAATGGTTGGGGTTAATGCTGAAGAGTGGGAGAGGTTAATGGTGCAATGTAGTTGGGGTTGTTGGTGCAGTGTAGTTGGGGTTAATGGTGCACAGTGATTGGGGTTAATGGTGCAAAGTGGTTGGGGTTAATGGTACATAAGGGCCGGGGTTAATGGAGCAAAATGGTTGGGGTTCATGGTGCAATGCGGTTGGGGTTAATGGTGCCATGTGGTTGGGGTAATGGTGCAGTGTGGTGGAGTTAATGATGCAATATTATTATGATTAATGGTGCATAATACTTAGAGTTAATAGCGCAGAATGATTGTGGTTAATGATGTGAAATGGGTGAGGTTAATGGTGCAAGACGATGGAGTTAATGGTACAAGACGATGGGGTTAATGGTGCAGATTGGTTGGGGTTAATGGTGCATAGTGGTTGAGCCTGTTTGTTGCGTGGTTGTAAGTTACGATCCCTCCTCTTAGCGGGGCTCCACTTAGGGTATGAATTTTGATCGGGCAACTTTAAGTGTTTGCAACCTGAAGAAGGCCAGGTTGGTTTAAGGTGGGTTTGGTTTAATTTAGCTTAGTAGGCTAGGATAGCTAAAGTGGCGTAGGTTTAAGTTAGGATGAATTAGGTTAGGTTAGGATAAAATGGTCAGATGCGGTTAGTACGTGTTAAGTTAGGCAGAATTAGTTTAGATTAGGTTACGCTTGGTAACTAAAAATCGTTTGTTGCTTCAAGGTAGAGAAAATTCAGAGAGGAAACTAGACAGTAATTTTTATTCTGGTTATACTAAGTGAGAGAGAGAGAGAGAGAGAGAGAGAGAGAATTTAATACACTGTCCATTTTCCAACATAATTTTTCTCTTCGACTGAGCATCAAAGAATCGCCTCTAATATGATAACCTCTCCAATTGCCGTAATTATCTTCCACATACTCTAATTATGACGGTCTTAGTGAGACTTAAGCACTTCATTCACGATTTATTTTTCATTTTATCCTTACTATCGCCACGCCAGCGGAGTTGTTGTGTTGTCAGCTAGGAAGGTGCTGAGAGCTGCGATGGTGCGGTCTGTTAGCGACAAAGTTCGAATCATAAGGGCAGGTGACGCCTCTGGACTCCATCAGCTTTTTCTTTTTATCGAGGCGAAGATGTGTTTGACAGCTTGGTGATGATTGGCTGAATGCAACATGTCCGAATAACATCGCTGCATTTGAGTCGATAAGTTTCGATTCACATTACCAGTAATTATTTGAAATACAACTATGTTATTCGGACTTGTTGCATTCAGCCAGTCATCACCAGCCGGTCAAGTGCATCTTCTCCTCAAAAAGAAAACAAAAAACAAACTTAATATAGTGTCCATCCACACTAAAATGGGCAACAAAGGTAGGAGAGGTAACTGTAGTGACCTGGAGGATGCATTGACTTTGTGTCTCAGGATAGTAGGTGAATAACCCACAAGCTCAAAGGCTTAAGTTACGCAGATAAGCACGTAGTTAAGCGTATTGTGACACCTGCTGCCACCTTTTTTCGATATTTTTGCTTCAGACAGTTTTATTTAATCAAGAGAACCCGCTATAATCGAAGGGGTCCACCATTATCATTTCTTTTTCCTTCAGGCGATTTTATTTAATTAGGAGAGCCCTTTAGAGGCGAATGGGTTCTGGTATGTCTAACCCTTTTAGTTCGAAAATCGTATCATATGGTGAATAAAATCGACTATTTTAAGACTGAATAGGAAGTAAGCCATCGGGTTGAAGAGTTTAATTTTCCTCGAAACTAATTAGTGGGCTGCTCATTCTACAAACCCTTCCAAATTAATGACTTCATTATTCTGCAAACTCTTTCCAGTTAATGGGGTCATTATTCTACTTTCCTTTCGTTATGATGACACCTTTGTACATCCGGTATCATTCATGCAATCTCCAGACGATTTTATGCAGCATAGAAGAGAGATTTTGAACTGGGGGAACGGGTCTTTGCCTTCATCGACTCTTACCATCGTAAGACTCACATTCATCTTGGGGGGAAAAAAATCGTCTACCATAATTTCGGATATAACAGAAGAGTTATCCTGACCATGAGAGGGTTCACGGTGACGGTATTAAGACTCCCAGGCTCTTGTTCTGACTGTCAACTGAATAAAATCGTCTGACCTTAGCTGGAAGAGAATACTAGAGTTGTCCCTACCGTAGCCCATTCACTACCCGGATTCTCTTCAAAACTGAGCATAAAATTGGCTGGAAATAGCAAGAGTGAAAGATAAATGATGTACTCGGGCTGAAGGAGTTAATGTGTCATAATGTTCTCTCTAAGTATAGGCGTTTAAGACGATTATCGATCGCCATTAAGCATCTCATTTTAGGTCGTTTTGGGTAATCATAAAGAAACGACGTTAATTAAGGGGATCCAATATCAGTTTTAGAAAGAGAGAGAGAGAGAGAGAGAGAGAGAGAGAATCCTAAACATCAGGGTAAACAGTGGTAAAAAAATTGCGAAAAATAAAGAGGCGAGGAAGAAGAGAGAGATAGATAGACAGAGGGATAGAATAATCAATCAGGGAGTCTTTGCAGTAAGCAGTTGCATATGTTCAATACTCACGCTGCTTGGACTCCCCTTTCCGTTGAATATTATCACCGAAACAGAATACTTAATAGATTTGCCCGACCATGAAAAAGTTAAGTTGCAGCGTCCACCGTGAATCTGTTATCATTTTCTATCATTTTTTAGATGTGGAATCATATCGAAAAGCGGCCCTGCCCGTCTGTCTCACTAATGATTTTCGAAACCGATGTGCTTTAGTGAGCTGAGCGACTCTAGAGAAGCCCCGTAATAGGACCGCAAAGCTCTCAATTTACGCCCGTAGACTTTATCGACGCACCAGCTTCCACCTGTAGACTTTAACGACGTCCCAATTTACGCCTGTAGACTTTAGTGACGCCCCGGTTTACACCTGTAGACTTTAATGACGCCCCACTTTACGCCTGTAGACTTTAGTGACTCCTTGGTTTACGTCTGTAGACTTCAGTGAAGCCCCAGTTTACGCCTGTAGACTTGTATGGCGCCCCGGTTTACGCCTGTAGACTTCAGTGACGCCCCAGTTTACGGCCTGAAGTTCTCATATCTATCTTGTTCATATCTACTTAATCCCTGTATTTTTGAGTCAAAATTTTTTTTTTTACTTTCTCATTTCACTCAGTACATTCAAGTCCATCATCATTATCAGCACTAATCCTGTGTTACCCCATGAGGAGCGTAAGAGCCCGGGGCTAGCAAGTTGGTCCTGACATTTAAGATGAGAGTGACCAGCTTCACTCATCCCTGAGTGGCATTAAGTGAACAATAAACCCCAACCATCCCTTGGATAGAAACCTGCACAGGCTCAATCCGATTGAAGCTCATTAATTGCCCACTAAACCACCAGCCGCCATACTTTGGTTATATGGTTACCACCCAGCATAGTAAATGGTTTCCCGGTGTACAGGAAACCATTTGGCTTGTCACTCAGTGAAGAGTCACCCATAGGGGAAAGTATGAAGGAAAGCCAGAAGAGAGTGCTTAAATTTCACCCGTTGGCAGAAGAAAGAGGAAAGAATGAAGGATGTAAAGACAGAAGAGAAAGGAATGAAAGAAGAGAGGAAAGGGCGGTCACCCGAGGGCAGCACTACATCGAGTGAGTGGATGGTGAGCACCCCCACCTAAACATTTTATTCTTTCATATTTTCTCAATATGGCCGAGTCCACATTATCTCCTTTATTCCTCATTTTTCTCTAGTCAATTCATTTTTTTTTTTTTTTAGTATCATCTAAAATACAGTTGCATAAAACCTTGAGATAGTAATCATAAAGGATCATGGTTCATTTCTACAACAAAGAAGTATCCACGGCAGTCCATAATTACCAAGGATAATATCGTTTTCTCGTATATTCCACATTAATATTCATTCCGGCTGGGTTGTGAAGTGTTTGATATCCGTATGGGTGAGGATAATAAAAATTTTTCATTCATTCATTGCCAGACGCCATGTATCCCAAACGGGGTGGCCAAGGGCTTAGAGTTAATTGTTTTACAGGGAGGGGCACTAATTGTATTAGTATTAGTATTTTGTTTTTCTCTTGGAGGGAACTGTTACTGCGGGCTCATGGCCTTTGATTCCTTCTTCCTCGCATTAAAAAAAAAAAAAAAAAAAAAAAAAAAACCACTTGACACGTAAGGATGCCAAAAGCATGTGGTGTTTCCAGGCGGTCACCCATCCAAGTACTAACCAGACACAACGTTGCTTAACTTCGCTGATGATGCCAACAGCATGTGGTGTTTCCAGGCGGTCACCCATCCAAGTACTGACCAGACACAACGTTGCTTAACTTCGCTGATCGGACGGGAAGCGGTGTACTCAACGTTATATATATATTTATATATATTTATATATATATATATATATATATATATATATATATATATATATATATATATATATATTCAACCAATCTTATACCTGTATATTCTGGCATATTTTTCAGATCATTATTCATTATAGTTTGGTTGTGAAGTGGCTAGTAGCTGTTTCAATGAAGCTAAGAAAATAAATAAACAATCTTGTTCACAGCCCAAGCTAAAGAGATTGCCCCTAAGCTCTTTAGGCGAAGAGAAAGACAAAGTACATGATGAGAGACAATGTAGGGAAGGAAAAATATGGTTGATATGGTAGAGTTTATTGCATCAGTGTATGAGCTGCAGAGGTAACGTGATAGTTCAGTGATAGGTAGGTAGATGACTGGATAGGTGGATATAGATGGATAGAGAGATAGATACAGTCGGAGTCCAACGGATAGATGCAGACAAACACAAAGACACAGACAGACAGGTGGCCAAAAGACAAACAGATCAGTTGAAACTAACAAATAAATAGGTAGATGCAGAAACATACATATTGACAATTAAATAGATATATATAGATAGGCAGTAGGTTAAAATAGAAAGGTAGATATTCTCCACCTATGCAGCATTGATCTTTAGCGTAATGTATTTAAATTCCACACAATACCGAAGATCATAATAAGGCTGCCTCCGATGAGACTAATTCATTCAAATTAGATGGTCTCGTTTCGTTTAAGTTCGCGGTGTTTCTCACTTTCCTCTCCCTCCTCGGCGTCGTCGTCGTCGTCGTCCTCCTCCTCTACACACACACACACACACTACACCGCTCGCTGGTGCAGTGGTAACGTTCTCGCTTGCCAACTGGTGGACGGGAGTTCGCGTCTCGCTCAGGTTGCGAAAAGTTTCACTGACGAAGTGGGTGGTTACTGTCCCTCTTGAGCAAGGGGACGGGTGTGTGCGTGTGTGAAGGTCATAGCCTTGCCCTTAGATCGGACTATATAAGCTTTCAGCTCCCTCCCGGGAGGGTAAAAGCTGACGATCACGACCATCAAGTGATCCTTACCGATCCGGTGAATTACACACACATCAGTGATACTGCTCCAAAATTCAGGTCGTTGGAGTGTTTTTCTTATTGCAAGTACAGCGGATTTTTTTTTACTAATCTCGAAAGTGTTATGCTGTCAGTTGGTCTATTTGTAAAATAATTATCTTCAAGCTCCATGAAGTTCCAGTAAAATAAAAAAATGCAGAAGAAAACTCAGTTGTTGCCTAGTACTGTACTATGTAGGTAAACTGAGGTAAACTGGCTCATATTTCCCTTTGTATTTATTTATCTATGTATTTGTCTACCTGGCTATCTTCCTTTATATCTGCCTATCTGTCTGTCTATATTATACTTATATGTCATGTATATGTATATATGTATATATACCCTTACTAGGCCTCGTAGTAACTTATATATTCATAAGGACATTGTGTTAAATTAGTCTCAGTAAGGGCGTGTATATTCTGCTGTTTGTTCCAGTACTCGCATGATATTCGCAGGCATATTTTGCTACATTTCACAAAGTGAGCACATACGTATACACACCAGTATTCCGTAAAGTCGTAGCGAGATCCAGTCATTTCATGTGCATGAAATCCAGTCGAGAATTTTTGGGGGGTGTCGGAAAAAAAATGAGAAAGGAAAGAGTAAATGATATATATAAATATATATATATATATATATATATATATATATATATATATATATATATATATATATATATATATATATTAATGTAATATACATAAACCCGTGCAACGGAGATTCTCACGTTGAATTTTCTTCATTGATAAAATTAAGGTGAAATGAGGGGAAAGAAAAAAAAAGAAAAATTAAAACTTAGGCAACGCTACACTGTTGCAACCCTCCATCTGGCCAAGCACATACCCCCCACCTACCTGCACACCCAACCAAGCGCATAACGGCCCTTCCCCCTCCCCCCTTCCCTCTCTACAACACAGAAACTTTACAACTTAAAAATTTCGGTAGTTTGTCCATGGTAATTAAGTATTGAGTAGATCTGATGAAATTATGACTTGTGCTTTTTTCATTTGGGTGTCCATTTTTTTATGACTACATAATGGGTACAGTAATGAAACGTCATACATAATTAGATATTCATATAATCATTTATAATGCACAATTTCTGCCTCTTATGGATGATAGTTGCAAAATTTTAATAAAAAAGTGCAATACAATAATCAGTTTTGTGTATTTTTGCAATTTCATATCATCACTGTATTAAGCATTATGGCATTCTAACTACCAAGAGGCGCCAGGAGACATATTAACAAATATTCCTGGAGAGTTTGAAGCCTGTACCTGTATTAGTTTAAGAGTCCTTGCCCAGAAACGAAAAATTACTTTGTTTTTCGTTATTTAAAAAAAAACTGCTTAAGACACAACATTCTAACTTTCAAAAGACGCCAGTTCACTATAAGAAACATAACTGTGATATTTCAGATGGAGGGTAAAATGTACAGTGCATAAAACTGCTTCATAGCACTTCATGTCGAATTTTTCCCTTGGCTAAATATCAGATGCATTTCTCAGGTGTGCCACCCCATGTGAGGCCAACACATGCTGTCGTGTTCACAAAGAGCAATTTCGTATTTTTTGACTAAAGAGACCGCGTTTGCTTTTTCGGGTGTTTGACCGAGTTAGTCGTCACTACATACTGCTCGAGGATTTTTACCGTCTAACCTCTCCTTCCTGTATATTCACTAAAATGTTTTTGAAACATTATTGTTCCATTTTACCAGTTGCTCCAGTTGCAGGTTAGCGACATTTTTTTTATACTCTTGTTTCGAATCTGCATAATAAAATGTATAAATATTAAGTACTTGCATTATGATATTTTTAGGTCTCCACATTATGGTGGAGACCATTTGTATATGTTCAGTTTCTTTCGTTTTCTTTGTACGAAACACAGTTCAGTTTGGTGTCATCCTTACATTTTTTCACCAGCTCACTGCAAACCTGCTTCACTTGTATCCTGAGTAAATGTCCACAGACACCTTTTTCATTTTTTATTAAGGTAAAAAGTCAGACAATACAAAAAACTGTTGTCTTCTACGTTCATTAATTTTCATTGTTAAGTGCGAAGAGGTATGTTCTTGTACGGTACCTGTGTGAAGACCATTCTGAATTCCTTTGGGAGTGTTGGAATTCTTTTATTTACGCTATTATTTTGTCTGAATAATACAGTGTAAAATATCACATGAACCTGCAGCATTACATTTTCTTTTCCACTATCATGGAGTCTAAATCATAGTGCCAAAAAATGTAATAAACTACGGGCATAAGATTTCTTAGTGTCAGAGTCTACGTAATAAAGTATTTGAAAAAAAAAAAAAAACTTACAAGATGCTTAGTATTATCAGTCGCCTGGTGGTTTAGTGGTCTGATGCACCCATGGGGATGAAGGCTGTGATTGCACTGGCCTCAGTCTCCAAGAGGTGACTGGAGAGTTTCCATTACGAAATGCTTCAGGGGATGGTGAGCGGTCACTTGCCCTGACATGTACCGGATTTCCTCTCCCCCTCTCTCTTCTCATAGCGTTTTCTTTCTCACTCATCCGTGTTGCTCATTCCTCTGTATTGATTCCTTATACAAGAGGAAAGAAATGAGGGTGGCCTTGTGGTGACATCCCACCTCATATTCTCGTCACCCTCCACCTCTGTCTCTTACGTGTTAACTATTTCCTATCTCTCGTTTCTTTACTTCTTCATGTGATGCTCAACACTCACGCAAGCTAAGCCTGTATTAGAATACAGACTTAAGTAAGTAAAGCCCATTTTTTATACGGGTGTGCTAGTATGACAAATGCAGCACCACCCACTTTCAGTTTCCATCTCCCTGCAAGACAGCAAATTCGTTTGGGAACTGAATACAGAACGAACCGGACAAAGCATTGTCCTCCTTCTCTCCTTAGATAGATTTTCATACATTGCCGCCAGATGTCAAGTGCAACTGCCAAACCTCTGCTATAGTCACGGTGCACGACTTTGAGGTTGTCATTATCGTACCCTGGCAACCTATCATTCAAAAGTGCGTCTGATTTCGTATCATATTGTACACGAATCATATTATTATGAACGAATATATTATACAAGAATATTATTATACAAGAACATATTATTCACGAATCACATGTGTCTCATATACAAGAAATCAGATGCACTTTTGAATGGTAGGTTGCCAGGGCACAATAATAACAACCTCAGAGTCACGCACTGCCATTATGGTATACAAGACAGGGCTAAATTCTTTTCTAGATGATTGCGATATGACTTCCTGAGGATTGCAAGGCATTAATGCTGTCTAGCTGTAACAGCACCCACACGAGCACACCCATATATATTATAGGCTTTTCATGCTTCAAAGCCCACATCATTCTCACCCGCATTCCTCCCATATCCCCTTTTCTCTTTCCCCTTCTCTTATCCCAGACCCCCCATCGCTCCTTTCATTTCCATCTCTTCCTTCCTCTTCTCTCTGTCCCTCCTCTATCCTCCATCTCTCTATTGCTCCTCCCTTTCACCTTTGCCCTCCCTATTCCCTCCCCCTCCATCTTCCCTACCTCTCCTCCTCATCCTCCCCTAATCCTCCCCTTCCTCCTCCGTCTCTCCTTAACCCACCCCGTCCTGACGACGTATGGGTACGTTGCAACATTTTGCATTTGCCAGTCCCGGCGACGTACTGGTACGTTGTGCAATTGCAAGGTCCCTAATTTGCACAATTTTCAATTTTCGTATGCGATTTTTCGTACATATGCACGGGACACCTTCCTCTATTCCTCTTCAAGATGCCAAGCAGGGACAATGCCTTACACCGCATAACCTCCTCCCTCCCCCCCCCTCACGCCATTGTCTCGGCAATTCACCTGTTACCAGTGACCTGGCCAGTAAAGACATTCAGGGCCAGAGTGATTCCCCAATCGATGACAATGTGTAGGACAAAGTTTACATAGCATTAGAAGAAGAAACAGTCAGAAATAATGATCAGGTAGTGTGGCAAAAGAAGGTCAGGTATGGTGATGAGTTAGTGAGTGAAACAATGCTTATAATGCCTATAGTACTGTTTGAAAACCAATATACTCTTGTACTACATATAAATTCGTACCAAGTAAATAAATAAATACTATTTATGAGTGGTGTGAAATAGTTACCCTCCCATAGAACTCGTTTTCTTTGGTGCCAGCCTGTTAGAAAACCCAGTCAGGTAAGGAGGTACTGGTACCTGGATCGAGTATTTTAAACCTCAGGTGAGCGATTTCTCTATGAATTTTCGATGTTTCTCACCAAAAGCGGAGGTTTTAGCCAAAAAAAAAAAAAAGAAATAGAAAATACCTCGAGATTGGGGGGGTGTCAGGTGCGAAATAGCTCAGGACGTGACGGGTTAAATGCAGTTGGCTCTGCTCGGCTTGGTCGTTTATTGGATGATGTTCCCGATAAAAGATTACTTCAGAAACTGAATGTGCATGGGTTCAGAAGGAATGTGCTCGGGTGGATCGATAATTGGCTTACAGAACATAAACAGAGGATCGTAATAAATGATAAAGAATCGGACTGGAAAGATGTTACTAGTGGTGTGCCACAGGGCTCAGCATTTGGTCCAAATCTGTTTTTAATATACATAACTGACATAGATGAGGGTATAATCTGCAGAATAACCAACTTTGCTGATGATACTATAATTGGTAACAGACACATCTTTACAGAGGCAGGCAATACAGAGTGACCTCAGTCGACTGTTTAATTGGGCACAAGCCTGGCAGATGGATTTTAATATTAGCAAATTCAAAGTGCTAAACATTGGAAATAGAAATGAAAAAGCCAGTTACACCATGAATAACATTCCACTAGATAATGTCAGTCATGAAAAAGACTTATGGATTACAAGGGCTCATGGGCCCTTTGGTCCCTCTCTCACTTGCTCCTGCAGAGTGCTTTCACGCTGCGTGCTCGATTTCTCGTGCTTTGCACTCGTTTCCTCGCGCTTCACACACACTTTGCGATCATTTCAGGTAATCCGAGTCACGTTAATGTGCTGTTCTAGTCTAACGTTCTCACTATCGGCCAGCAAGGCGACATCGAAGGGCCCATGATGGTCCGTTTATGTGCTGTTCTATTCTAAAGTTGTCACTTGGATTTTTTGCAGCTAAACAATTGATCGTGTTATTTGCAGCTTCGGGAATGGAACCCAAGTTCTCTGCATTCAAGTCCAAGATATTAACCACTTGGGGACGGCAACCGATCAGGGGCCGGGAGCAGTGATTTTTGGTCAAAATTTGATCGCTCATTAAATATAGTAAAAGTTTTTCAATCGTGATGGGACCAAGTTTTTTCACATCAGCGATTTTTTTGCAATTTTTTTTGCCAATTTTGGTGCGATTTGAATGTGTAGTTTCGGCTGCCCAAATTACACACACAGACATATGGCTACTGCTATGGTATATTAGATTATAACAAATGATCTTAAACCAAGCAGGAGGCTGTTAAGAAAGCCAACAGATTAATCGGATTCATTGGTAGAGCGTTCAAATATAATCCCAATAATATCATCGTCACCTTATTTAGAGTATTGTGTCCAGTTCTGGTCACCTTATTACAAAAAAGATTTAGAGAAACTTGAAAGGATACAACTTTGGGTAACCAAAATGATACCTAGTTTGAGAAACAAACCATATGAAAAGTGTTTAGAAACCCTGAATCTCTTCACCCTAACTAAACGCAGATTACGAGGAGATTTAATTCAAGTATTTAAATTATTCAAAGGGCACAATAACATGACTGTTGATAAATACTTCACAACTGATCACACGAATTATACTAGACGCAATGGGCACAAAATAATTGGCAAACGATTCCAGTCACATGAAGCTAAGCATTTCTTCTTTAACAGAGTTGTAAATATATGGAAGAAATTGCCCTTCAATGTAGTAAATTGTGATACAGTACTAACCTTTAAAGGTCGCTTGGATAAGTATCTATTGTCTAACCCCCAGCATAATATCTTTACTCCAGAATAAAACACTCGTGTACATATAAACTTTTTTTTTTTTTTCTCAGAGCCCGGATCAATTTAATAAATGCAAATAAGGTATAAGCACATGCTATGATATGCACAGATAGCCCTGAGTTAACGGTCACAACTCTTACTGTCGACCTGTGATGGGCTGTGGATCACTGAGGGTCAGGGGCGCAGCCAGAAATACAATTCGGGGGGGGTGAGGGGCCACAATGACTAACCTTGAGAAATATAAAAGCACAATGCACTTCACCATTTGGGTTGATGAATGGCAAAATCACCCATCTTGCTGAGAAATATCTACTTGTTGACATCCAAAACCACCATAAATTGAGCAAACTATAAAATATAGAAGTATATAATGCCCGAAAAGAAGGTATTTCCTTCAGAAAATCACAAATCAAAATTGTTGTTGTCCCAACTCACCACGGGTAAAAAAAATTGATGGTGGGCGAGTCGGAACAATAGTTTTTAATTCTTCAGCACTGCTCTGCTGTAAAAATGCATTTTCTGGAGTAGTCACAAAAAACTATGACAATTGAAGATTTCACCGACCACAAATTAGACCTTTAGCTCTAAAACTAACTGTGGGAGAGGAAAATTGGCAAAATAGGTGTATTTTCAAAAATGAAGTTCTGCAAAGGTCAAAATGCTACCCTTTCATATTTGCACATTTTTCATGCATTATTCGTGGTTCTATAGAAAACTGGTATAACAACATTTGTAAGGTTGGGGCAGGGCTATTGAATGGGCACCATAAAATGGAACTGACTTGGCATTTGGCATTGCAGTGCCCACTGTTCCAACTGACCCCATGTCCTGCACTGTCCCAACTCACCACACTCAACGCTGATGTTTATGAAAATCCATCATCTGTTAAATATTTCACTTAGTTCAGTGATGATTAGTTTACTTCAGTGATGGTTGCCACACAGGGCACAGGTAGCTAAAGCCTAACATACATCACAAGGAAAATCTTAAGCAATCGTTGGTTTCCAGTTTATGCATCCACCTACACTTATGTAGAGCTCATGGCATGACATTACAATTTGTTATTATTACTGGCAGTAATAATATCATCTACAATGTAATGCATTTGCTAAACATAAACTGACCTTTTAGAACTTGTATTCATGAAGTCCAATACACATGATTGCTGATGCTGCTTCCATTTCATAATAAAGTGATCCAGGGAAACCCACGGAATTTGTCTTTTTACTTCTTGTAATAGCACAGCGTGTAAGTAGCGTAATTAGCAAGTTGTATGGACTGGTCACTGGTGCAACACGATCTAATATTTGACTGATGACTGATTGTACAGGCGAGTGATGAGCAAGTGACACTCAGCTGATGGCTGGTAAACGTTGCCACGATTGTTTATTTTTCTTTGCCAGTTCTGCCACATGTAGGCCTATATGCCCACAGGTACTCCCAACTGGTTAATTACATAAAGCTATTAGTAGCAGAGTTTCCCATTTTGAAGATAAAATATCATAAGGTACCTGGAAAAATTTGAAAATTTTGCAGAGCAGCACACGTTTCTTGTTTCCTTTTGTGCCTCCTCTCTTCACCCGTCTGGGCAGCAGTGGCTCCCCGTGCATGAATTTGAATATCTGCCTCGCACCTAAAGTAAAGTAAGTCTTTACAAGTTAATGTGTATACAAGACTTTTTACTCAGAATTGCATATTTTTTCAGTTCTCCAGTTATGTGACATAACGAGTATTACACCCTGGATTAAACAAATATTTGACATTGAAGATTCGCAGTCAATTCTAGAACACACGTAGAAATTTCGGGGGGGGGGGCTCCTGTGGCCCCCCTCTGGCTGCATCACTACTGAGGGTCCCTGTTAGTGAAGTGACCACCATCGCGATTTTTTTTAAATATATCAGGGGTCACTGTTTCAGGAGGAAATGCATGTACTTGTCCCGCATGGGAAAGTTCCTTCTCTCGGTGGAGTGAATGGAGCTGGAGCCTGACTGACTGCTGCCTACCTTTAAAGCACCAGGCAAGGGTGCCGCACAACCCCTGAACATCCACACTGTGCACTGTGCAATTTCCACGCTGTGTCTACAGACGCCCCATTAACTCAACGTACCTATACACGTCGTGCCTTAATTATTTGTTATTTGATTATCCTTTATAATTTACTACTTTCTCTTTCAGGTTATTCAAACTGGTAGCTTACAGATAAAGTATTGTGGAATGTAACTTTTACTTTCAGTCTTTCCTATAAAATTTCTATGTCAGTTTTTCCATGCTGCATTGTGGTTTTTCTCTTTTTCTTGCCAGTTTTAAGTGGAGGGTTTGGAGGCGAGCGGAGCCTTCTTGCTTTACTATCCTTATCCTTCAGCATGTTGAATTAGATCTTGTAGCCATAGTCTACTCTGTAACAGGCAGCCTCGAAAGGACCATAAGGTCTGTTGCTGTTTGCCTTCCTTTGTACTCCTTTGTACTCTCTCTCTCTCTCTCTCTCTCTCTCCTCGTCTTCCTCCACCCCTTCGCTCCACCGATATGGCCTGAGTATATCTGATAGAAATCCCAGTTTACGATGGCGAGTCTAGGGGACGAGAGGGAAAGAAATGGGATGGTACGGAATGAGACTGAACGAGATAGGATGGGCTGGCAGGGAAAGAGGGTGTGGGATGGGATGGGATGGGATGGGATGGAGCGATGTACAAAGTCCAAAGGAAAATAAACAATAGCAGACATAATGATCCTTTACTGTGTGTTTGTGGCAGAGTACAGTGACTACGGTATGACATCTACTTCTGTAGGATGAAGGCAAGGATAGTAGGGGATGAGATGATGTAGGAGTTGGGATGGGACGGGAGGGAGGGGGATGAAGTACAGTGGGAGGAGATGGGAGAGAAGGGGATGAAGTGCGATGATACACTGGGCGATGTATAGAAGGGATGGGAGGCAGATTTGAACGGAATGGGAAGGGATCGAAGTGCCAGAAGGAATGGAGAGAGGAGAAAAAAAAAACGAAAGGGACGAGGAAGAAAAAAGTAAGAATTAAAGGATTTCCATCTATTTTCCTGACTTTAACAGCCAGAACAGAATGTACTGTATGTTTCCTTTATGAATTGCAGTCGTGGGCATAGGAGGCTCCCGAACATCCCTTCCTCGTCAGTTTTATTAATTTTGATTGTTAGGTGCGTTCAGTTGTCATACTTTTTTTTTTTTTTTATGTAGTCAGCGTCTACTATTAACCCTTTCAGTGTGAGGGCGTAATTGTTTTTTTATAGTCTTGCTGTTTCCAGACAATTTTACTCAGGTTAGAAGACGCTTTGAGATGCAGGAGTTCATCTACTAGTTCAGCACGAGGGGGGGGGGGGGATCTCCTTAGCTGTATAGTATAATCTAATAACAGCGAGAAAAAACATAAAGACTTTCGGACTTGAGGGATTAAAAAGATGAATTACGAGCAGACTCTTCAGTAATGAATGTTATTTAGGCTTGTTATGTCGTGTACTAACCTGTAATTGTCCGAAATAATTGAACTGCCTTGATATTGTCATGTATTGTAGTTATTATTGCTTTGAATTCTATTATGGCAAATTTTGTCTTTATTAGTCTTAACATTGACTGGCATCCGCTGTATGAGCTTACAGAACATGGTGGCCATTGGTGAGTGTCATCGAACCCACCATTAGTTTGAATTATGGACGCAATTTTAGTTCATAGGAGGCTCGCCAGCTGGTGTGACGTACTCAGGCGTTGCGTGACTCCGCCCCATTTAATCACACTGGTTCATTTGGAAAGTATTGGTTGTGTATGGTTGTGGACATAATATCACTCCACGTTAAGGCATGCAATTGTGAAACTCTTGCATAATATTCAGGAAAGTTACTTAGGCCTCGAAGATAACATTACTGGGTTTTGAAAGTCATTGTTGGACAGTCTCGTTATTTATCGTAATGAGGTGCATCGAGATTTATGACCCCAATATCAAAGAAACAATATTATCTTTCTCAACGTCCTGAAGATATTATACAACTGGTGAAATACAAAGAAAATCTTATCTTAACCAGTACGGGTCTTGGATGCTTCGACTTTCCTTCAGCTGTGTATTCGCCGAACCCTGCAAAGATAAACACTTCTCTGAGTGTACTCTAGCGCGTTTTTTCTGACCTGACAAGGATCACTAACCCTTCTCATCGCAGTTCATGGCCAGGTGTAGTGTAAGGGATCGATTTGACTATTAACCACAGAGACTTATTCCTTCATCATCAGATTTATTGGAGCACCACAGTTCCGTAGGTGAAAACAGGGTGACTATATTATAACATTACCACCCAGTCTTCCCCCCCGATGTTGTTGTATGGTGATCTGAGGTCGTATTCTGAGTGGCTTTGTAGGTTCGTAGTATCTTTTCCTGAGCTATTTATTGTACGTATTGCACCATTATATTGCTATACCCACCCGCACGCACACTGTGTATCTTTATAGGTCGATCTCTGTCTATTTGTCTCTGTTTTCATTAATCTACCTGTAATTTCCGTCTACCTGTTGGTCTGTCAATCTATCTACTTGTCTGCTTACATCTATCGATCTATGTATGCATGTATATGTGAATCATTTTGTTCGCCTATCTATATCTATCAACATTTGCTGCATATCTATCGGTCTATCTCTCTATACCAGTCTTTCTGCCTCCGTCTATTTATCCAGTCTATCTATCCATCTATCTGTTTATCGATCTTGACACGAACCGCTGCACGCATCACCTGAATTTCTCGACTAACAAGGAATTATACGGACTAAAATATTACACGTATATGAAGGAATATACCGGAGTGGAATGATGTATCGAAATGGCATATGGAATGGTTAATATGCCTAAACAGGAGAGAGAGAGAGAGAGAGAGAGAGAGGGGGGGGGGAGACATACGGGAACAGGCTTGAACAGTCCTATACGTGTGCGTCACATCGTCAGACAATTGGACCGTACGCAGCTAAGTGACAGGAATTAAACGGTAATTGGACTGAACTGGAGGGGGCGAGAGGGAGCCAGGTGGTTTAATTACACCAATCAAGAGAGTCCATCGAGAATATCACCTGGGTCGAAGAGCAATTACCGGCGGCAAGTACAATCGGGGACATAATTTCGTCTAATATGCTACCTCTTGTGCATATTTAATTCGATCTCTGGAGTACGTCTGATTAACCTCTTCAACTTTTAGCTTTCGTCCTCTGAAGTTCACCTGATAATTCACCTGTTCTGCTTTTCATTTTCCTCTGATGGTTTACCTGATATTTCACCTTCTTTCTTTCATCCGCTGAAGTTCACCTTATATTTAATCTCTTCTGTATTTTACTTTCCTGAAGTTCAACGAATATTTAATCTCTTCTACTTTTCAGTTTCCACTGCTCAAGTCCATCTGATTTTTCATCTCTTGTAACTTTCGTCCTTTATATTTTACGTAATATTTCATTTTTAACTTTTGTACTATGAAGTTCACTTTGCTACGTTACTCTGCTGAATTTCACTTAATATTTCACCTCTTCTGCCTCTCACTTTCCGCTGCTGACTAATACTCCTACGATAAGAACGGCTTGGTATGTTTTTATGCCCATATTTGATTCTCAGTAATATGATGTGCGTGGGAGAGAAGTGTTGGATAATAAGTGTGGTGTGAGGGAAGTGACGGATATTAAATGTGGTGGGAGGGAAGTGACAGATATTTAGTTTGGTGGAAGGGAAGTGACGGATATTAATTGTGGTGGGAAGGAAGTGACGGATATTAAGTGTGGTGGGAGAGAAGTGACAGATATTAATTGTGGTGGGAGGGAAGTGGCGGATATTCATTGTGGTGGGAGGGAAGTGACGGATATTAAGTGTGGTGGGAGGGAATGACGGATATTAAGTGTGGTGGGAAGGAAGTGACGGATATTAAGTGTGAAGTAGACGAAGTGACGTGGAACAGTAGGTGAACTTTTGTACCTTCCTGTAATCCCCTGAGTCCGATGACGTCTGTTTAGTGTATACCCTTTTCACCTTATCTTGGAATTCACGCAGCTCAGTGCCAGAAAATGACTAGGATACGACTCTACCCCCATTCCTCAGCACTTCTTCGTGACCAGCAGCATATTCACGTTTTCATCTATTATGACAACTCAGCATTCAAAGTGGAGAGGTGGAAATTTTTGGTCAGGTTAGAGTAAAAGGGTTATAGAAATTTCTACTTACGTCTAGACTACTTTATTCGTTTTTGGAGAGTCCACACGAAGTCCAGAGGATTAGATAGATAAAGCCTGCATTAACCTCTTCAGTGCGAGAGGCGTTTATTAAATTCAAGAAAATCGTCTGGAAGCAACTAGAATGTAAATAAAAATCACAGGTGTATCAATGGGTTAAAAGACCGTAATGTCGTTGATTTTAGAGATTTTTTACAGCTTTTCCGATTTATTGTTTCTATTGGTGCCTTGATTTCATTCTCGATGATGATGATGATGATGAAGGGGAGAAAGAGCATCGTGATAATGATGATGATGATGATGATGAAGGGGAGAAGGAGAATGGTGATGATGATGATGAGTCTTGCCAATATGCTTCCTCACCCGCATCTCGTAGGTCTCTCCTGGACCCTAAATCGAGGTCCAGGCTTCATTGGAGAGAGAGAGAGAGAGAGGGAGAGAGAGAGAGAGAGAGAGAGAGAGAGAGAGAGAGAGAGAGAGAGTCAATTATTCATGAAACTTTATCAAATCTATATGTCAAGAAGAGTCACTGATTTAGCGCTGAAATATGGTAACTCAAGGATAATTTTTTCTCTTACCCTGTAGGCCACGTGGATTATTCATCGTGTATACTGGACTTATTATGCATTCCACTCATTGTCTGGTTATGCTGAGGCCATTTTCCATTCGTCCAGTATGAACTAAGCATTAGGGTGCTCAGCACTTATAGGGGAGAAAAAAAAAATGGATATTTAGGTGGGCAAAACAAGCAATCGATTCCATATTACAAACAAATCATTCAAGCAAAAATGTTTGCATTTTATCAGTGCAAACTCGTGCCTCGCTACCCCTGCCTTCTGTATATCTAACTGATCCGAGTAGGGTACGTGAAGGGTATGGTGAAGAAAGGTAAAAATAAACAATGTGGTTCAAAAAGAAACAATATTTCTGAGATATACAGCAAGCATAATCAGTTTATAACATGTGGGTGTTTTTGATCGAGTCGTAGAGGGCTCTGTGGTGTTGCACAGCATGGAAGATCAGCTGTGGTTCTTCTTCATTCTTCGTCAGACCTCTGTTGTAGTCCATTGCCAGTTTGACTGACCGCTCAGCAGCATCACTGACCACTTTGAGGTGGGCCATGACATCAGGCATGGGGCAGAGGTTATTGATGCTTGTTGGAGTATCCAGCTTCAAACACTGGAAGAGGTTTTTCGATTTCCGGGTGACAAACTTAGAGATTCTCAGATCTGATGCCTTATCAATCGTCTTCATGTTCAAGCGGCGCAGACCCCTCTTCCTCGGCAGTGCTGTGGTCATATTGTTCATCATTTCCTGCTTTTCCTAAGCAGAGACTTTGTCAGAATACATGGCTAGTGGAGCCAGGTCCTTAGTGAGGTTCCAGAGATGGCCTTTGACTTTGTACAATGCCTTCTTTGCTACAGCGAGATCCACCTCTTTGAATTCTTCAATCTTCTTCAGGAGACTGAGGTCATTGATTGGAGCGTCGACAGCATTTGGGGCTTCAAACCAGTGCATCACATAGATGATGACGAAGAAGACACAGATGCATTTGATGGCCTCCTTTTGATGCCATGTGAAGGGGAAGGAGGCTGTATCCTTCAGCTGATTTCTGAAAAGGAAGATCTTGAGGCAATAAAGGCCTTTGGCCATCCAGCGTGCTCTGTGATAGGCACCTGGATGGTGAAAGGTCATCCGTGCTGGCTTCTTGCCGAGGAAAGCCAAAGACAGCTGGAGGAGCTCGAGGTCGTCCTCACGGTGTTGTGCACGATCCATGTGGCTGAGTCTTCGGCTCTGTTGGCAATCCACGACTGAGACTTTTCATCTAAATCATCATCGTAGGGATCGAAGGAATCTGTGTAAACTTTGTTCCAGAACTCTTTGAATCGACCAAAGAGAGGATTATCAGGACCAGAAGAAGAGAAAAAGAAGTCAAAGATCCCTGCCACTATGAGTTCACACATGTGGTGCCTGCATGGCAAGAACAACAGCGGGACTTGGAGACCTCTTTCAGTGACAAAGAAAGCTCCGCTGTGAACCTCGGTGTTAGACGCTGTAGTATCAAAACAGAGCCCTGCAATCCAGGGCTTCACTTCCGGCCATTCATCTAGAATCCTTAGCACTGCCGCTCCCATTGCTTCGCCAGGATCTTCTCCGTACCAATCCCTGTAACAACAATCGACAGGCGATCACTGCGGCCGCTACCATTGATGCTGGGCAAGAGCTTTCCATCAGAATGCGGAATCAAGGGTGTTTGTGGTTGAAATTATTTTTTTTATCTTTTCAGCGATCTCACTTCCTGATTCCTTCCGAACAGAGTGGAGAGATCCAACAGACAACGTGAGTTCCCCCACGTCAAGCCTTGCTGCGATCAAAGCGGGAGTTACCACTTGCATTGCAACTCGCGTTGAAATGAGGCATGGGTTTGAGAAGGCCAAAGAAAAATTGCAAAGTATGGTGTAGTTCCCCCCAGTAGTGGAACTGAGTAAACATTTTGCCCTTCAAGCTCCTGAAGGTTCGATTTTTCTGAACACACTACTAAGCATATTATTCACTATACCTTTATAAACTGGGTCGAATATGCACTTTACTTGTACAAATTCACTCGATTATTCGCTGTGCATAAATACTCTGAGCAAGTTAGTCACTTTCTGCATATGCTGAAACGATTATTTACTGATTATTTAAACTGGCTGGATATTCACCCCCGTATTGATCAAACACTTACAGCCTGAGTAAGGTAAGTCAGTTATTCACTTTCTGTGTTAACTGGGACGATCATTCACTGCATATAAACACTTTGCTGATTATTCATTGCTTGGAAAAGCAGGGCCAGTCATTCACTTTGTATGTAATATGATTATTCACTGTCAGGTAATCCGTATATAATGAGTATTATTAATTTAGTTTAAGCCGTACCGATTATTATTTCACTATGGGTTGCGCGATGATGCGCCCTCTCTTTATGGACTGGATACACAGTATATACTACATACTCGATATATATACTATACACGTTGGAGATTATTTGTATTTTCTGTCGGGGCAGTTTTTCATCTTTCGTGAAATAACTCGGCATAAAACGAGTGTGTAATATTAACTTCTCCAGCATATTCACCAAGCCTATTAGTCACGTCATCCTTCACGGTGCCAAATGACTAATGATAATTCCCAGCTTAAAAACTGAGTCATGATATTTCTCAGCTCCAAAAATTATCACCAGACTTGGAAACGGTAATTCAGGGAAGGCTTAACTAGACCGGCAAAACTCCTGCTATTGTCGGGCCAGAGAGGGAGAAAGTTAGTCTGTGGCTCTGAATAGCATTTTTTTTTTTTTTTTTTTTTTTACAACATAATGAGGCAGAACTGGAATGGTAGGGAATAGTTGGACGGATGGCATTTTCGAAGTTTGATTATCCCGCCGTTCGCTGCAGTTGGTGATATTTGGTGGAAGATTAATAATGGAGGCTGTCGACAAATTAGTTGGAGAGAGAGAGAGAGAGAGAGAGAGAGAGAGAGAGAGAAGAATTGCCTTTGTTGATGAGGAGGGAGAGAAGGATGGTTGAAAGTTGTCGACAAAGTGGGGTATGACAGCAAATTTAACTCTGCAGTCCACATAATGGTTTTAATATTATTTTGCCGACGCACGGTGAAGATCACGGTAGTTGGTATACTCTTTCACCTTCATTTGGCATTAAACTGACATTCCTCAATCTTAAATACTGAGTTGTAGCCAAGTGATGAGCACAAGAGTACAACACTAGTAACGAAGAGGAGCAAAGTAAAAGATGTAGAACCATGATATTGTCTTATTCTGCTATCGAGTTGCATGAAATAAGCCGTAAAAGAATGACAGTCTGCGCCAGGTGAAAGAACTGTAATGTTTAAGGCTGACGAAACGATGGGAATAAAGGTTGCATTCTAAATGGCATTTAAGATTTCGCAACGCTTCTTCCTTAGCGATTTATTTTACATGTTACTCCATAACATTCTCTTTGACTGTCTGCCATTAACATCATTCTGATATTGACATGGTTTGCATCAGTAACATGCAAGAGGGGATTAATAAGATAACTGTGCTTAATAAATCGCTAATGGATGAGGTGTTAAGATATCTCGAAAGCCACTAAAAATAATTGCAAACGAAAATAGGGGCACGGAATTTGAGACACGAAATATCATAAAAAAAAAAAAAAGAGTGATGTTAATTTGAGAGTATATATATTACTGAAACAATATACTTATGGTAAATTTGATGGTATAGGGTTGAAGGCTGGAGATATAGCGTTGTAAAAAAAAAAAAAAAATCGGGGCACCAAAGTGTTACTCTTGTTTTAGTCTTAGGCTCGTTGACGTGAACCCGGTGGATTGCTGGCTGATGCTGACCTTATTTTGCAGTACACCAACCTCTTTTGAGGATAGAAGGAGAGTTGAGGGATAGTACACCTAGGCAGCGATCCGGTTATATCAGCGCTGCTTCCCCAAGGCGTCTTTCATCCTCACCAGCCTTTAAAAGTAGCCAGATAAAGAAAACGAATGAGTTTATACTAATTAGGTTAAGTGTGAAGCACGAGGAGGAAGAGAAGAGTGTGCACTAAGATGATGAGAGAATTATTACTGAGAAACACGAAGTTGTAGTAATTAAGAAAGAGGAGGAGAAGGAGGAGAATATTGTGTACCAGCATGGAAAGAACATAATTGACTGCGAAGAAAAGGTGTATGAAAAGAATTAAGATACAATAAGTAGCAGACTTAGAAGGGGGAGGAGTAGGAGGCAGAAGAGAAGGAAGTAAAAGGTTAAGGTAAAAGTAGATGGGAAGGAGGAATGGGAAAAAGAGGAGGAAGGGGAAGAGGAATGAGAAAAAGGAAACAGTAGAGGAGGTGAAATAGTAGGCAGAAGAAGGCGTGTACGTTGAGAAGATGGTGCCAGGAAGATGGACTAACAAGAGGATATCAGCGAAAGTGAGTTAAGAAGAGAGAGAGAGAGAGAGAGAGAGAGAGAGAGAGAGAGAGAGAGAGAGAGAGAGAGAGAGACAGACAGACAGACAGACAGAGAGATTTAGTAAGAAACCTTAAACCTCGAAAAAGAAAAGAAAAAATCCATTCTTACGGTGATGAGGAGAGATTTTAGTGGTGGCTGTGATATAAACTCCTTCAGTGCGAGGATGCCATTAAGATTTCATTCTTCCTGTCTTCAGACCAATTAATTCAGGTCAGGAAATACTACTGAAACTGGTGTATATATATATATATATATATATATATATATATATATATGAAACCTCAGTGGTAAAGTGTGCGTTTTCGCACACTGGAGAGCGAGGGTTCGCGCCCCGTCAGGGTAAGAAACTTTGGGAGCGTTCTCCTGGGCACGTACTGCTTTGCGGACATCAAGGGTGCTGTGGTTGAACCAGTGTAGCATACTATGAAGTATGCTTGCACCCAGTCGGCTTGCGCGGGCCGATTACACTTGGTTCATAGACACACTCACATCCAAAGCCACTCCAACACTACAATTACACTTACTAGCACTTCACACCCTACATACAGTCTCTACCTGACAGCCTAAGCCACTTGGTAGAGATACATTGGCTGTATCGTCCCCACTTCGGTTTGGATAGGCCGGTACTGGAGTGGATACTCAAACGGCTGATGATATATATATATATATATATATATATATATATATATATATATATATATATATATATATATATATATATATATATATATACATATATATATTGTTACATAGCCTATGATTTCATCATCCTTTGTGTACTTCTAACGTACAGTATGCTGCATGTTTGATCACGAGCGTGTTCTACCTCACTCCCCCCTTCTACCCTTTTAGTAAAGTAAGTCGTTCTTTCTGTTGTTCAGAGCAGGATTGTCAACTCTTTGTCCCCATGGCTTCATTTGCGCGTCCTTCTTACAAGTTGTATCAAGCTCTGCCGGCCCCTATATAATGAGCTCAGTCTCTGCATTATTGCCACTTAGATCTACTCCTCATTTTGCTCACATCTCTGTCCTCCCCTGTACAGTGTTATTATTGTGAGTGCTCAGGAAGTCTCCAACCATCTAGCAGCTGTGTAATTTGAGTATAACTGTTATTGCATTTGTTCTTGTACTGTATAGCATAAGGTGTTAATTTGTAGGCCTAGTGAGGTTTTTGTGATTAACGTGAAGTTTCATGTCAACCATTGTTCATAATAGTTCGTATCTGTAATAATATATCTTGCATTCACTGAGTATTATCTGGTATTTCCATTTTATCAGGGCTGACTTAGATAAATTTACTCATGCTAATCATGTGTTAATAGAGGCTATTGCAGTTAACCATATCTTTAACCTGTTTTTTGCCATTACATTATCCTTATGAGTCCTGAATGTTTTGTTGTTAGTTTGAGCATTAAACTTTAACTTGTAATTTTACCTAACTCTTTTGTTTTGAACCTGGAACTTTACGGGACAGTAGTGATTTTTAGTATTCTCACTTAAAGTGTACATTTTCTTTCTCTGTTCCGTAACAATATATATATATATATATATATATATATATATATATATATATATATATATATATATATATATATATATATATATATATATAGATATAAACTCCTTTGCTATATTGGTCCTTTCCTGTTGGTCTTCTCCTGTACTGAACAAAATCGTGTGATAGCAGTAAAAGATAAGAATAAAAAGACATCATCCTACTGAAGGTTTATTAAATTACAGTATTTACTGTTTCTCTTATTATGGGTTTTCTCTGCCTTCTTGATACATTCCTTCAGAGCTGCATGTTATGTGTGTACTCTTTGCCTCTTCAGATGGTTCCTTCCTGGTCTCACTACGCATACCATCCACCGTACTTCTTCCATCTGTGTAACACAAAATCCATGAAAATAGCCAAGAATCTGCTGTAGCCCACCTGCTTCACCCAGTTCACCTGTCATGTGTCTTACATTCCTTAAAATCAAGGTAAGACATCCAGAATCCCGTCTTAATAATCCCTTGAATTCTAGTGATTTTATGTTCATTCTTTGCCGCTACTAAACATTATTATTTAACTTAGACATGGTCTCCCGTAATGTAGGGGTTAAGTTTACACTCTAACCCTTCCAATTCCCAGAGTGTTCCTAGACAGAATGAAATCGTCAAAACGGTGGCAAAGAATAAAAACAAAAAACGTCTCCGGATTCATTGTGTTAAAGTTACCTTACAGTATCTTGTGGTGGGAAACAGACATTTTGACGCAACACGGTCCTTCATACAAATGTTGTATCTCTTTATCAAGTTAGTAGTTGGTGTCAGAATGAGCTCTCTTACTGTTAGCTTTTCACTCGTACTGTAATATTTCGGAATGAACTTTGTATTTAATATATTTTATCAAGTTTCATCTTTATGCTGTACTAAGACAAATAGAAGGTATACACACAGACAAGGTATTAGCCTGAAAATGTCTGGAAAGCCACCAGGCGAAGATGCTTGATATTTCACCTTTCTTTCTTTTTCTTAGTAAGTTATACTTCACAAAGGTTGCCCCCCCCTCCAAATCCATATTTTTCGTCCAATTTCAAAAATGTAGAAGAGGAACAGTAGTAACACTTTTCGTTACGCATTACATTTTACTATATTCCCTTAACTCGCAAGCATGTAGTTTTAAGTGATGCGTAGTAACATTATATATATATATATATTCGATCATGTAAAACAGAAGTTAGAATTTAGCATCGCCCTAGGAGAGAATAGACATCGCTTTAAATGCTTGATTAGCAACACGTGTCAGAGGTGCCAACACTGTTAATTAAAAAGACCTTCATCAGCAGCCATAATGAAGGACTTTTACATGTTCTAAATCTATAAATAGTGTGTCAGATACGTATGACTTATTCTGTTACTAAGTTATATGAACACTGAACCAACACTCCTCTCTTTGTGCAACCATTTAGTTTGTGGTTTTCCTTTGGTAGGGGTGTCGCCTCTGAGACACACTCGCCATGCTGCTATTTATTCTGTTGAGTGAACCCGTTTAGCACTGGGATATATCAGAAAGCTACGCCAAAGGGCATTACTGTTGTGATATGGTCTTTCTATGCACGTGTATTCTGTAAAGTTATGTACAGTATGTCTGGATTCCTCTTTCTCTATATAAATCATAAACATCAACATTACGATTAAAATAAGGCAATGCATCTCGAAGGCACGAAATATATGTGTTTACAAGCATGGCGATGTTTACCAAATATCTCAGTCCCTGAACCAATTAAAAAAAGAAGAAAGAAACTTGGAATGATGTCAGTAGAATTGGGGCAGATCGATCAAAAGGACAAATATCTTGGGACAAGGACATAATTCAGGGTTGGGTGGTATCTCATGAATGCTTGGGGTATGGCAAGAAGTATTGACGGTTGTGGTGCATATCGATCAGAGGTTAAGGTCAAAGGGTCAAGATAAAAACTCGGGGGAGTCGTAAGTGTACTCTCTAAGCACTCTCTCTAGTTTGTAGTTTGTTTTTGCTGTCGTCTGAGGAGGGTAACCTTGTAACGGAGGAGGTAATGTAGGCTATAGTTTACTTATCCGAGTCGAAGGGTCTTTCCTGAGTTTTGTACCATCATCAGGAGACAGCGACAGTGTGTAAAAGGCGTCGCCATAGTGAAGGAGGTAATAATCAAATATTTCATTGCATTGTCTTACTTGAGAGGAAACGTCTTCCACCACACACCGGATGTTTTTTCAGGAATGAAATAAAAACC